>NC_056731.1:955142406-955222406 GCF_019279795.1 Protopterus annectens
TTATGTTAACAGGTTAAGTAGTTGTCAATTACACTATGTGCAGTTCTAAGCCACCCCACACCCTCCAAAGTGGAGGGCTTTGCCACCCACACCAACACACCTATGCTTACCAACTCCAAGATTGCGCTATATTGGGGAAGAAAGCATATACCCTGCCAGCACAATCATCAATGACATTAAGGTAGCAGACATTATATACTGATATGATGATATGATGTTTTGCCTATTTTGTCTTGGCGGAATTGCATACGCTAAAATGGGTTCTCTGTAAAATTAAGTACATCCATGTGTACAGTATTCTCTGTGTATTGCATCAACACCAAAGCCTGTGTGTGTGTGTGTGTGTGTGTGTGTGTGTGTGTGTGTGTGTGTGTGTGTGTGTGTGTGTGTTATACACAAACATGTGGTGTGTGCCATCCAGTACACTTACCATTGTCCACTGAAGAAGGGCTGCTGACATCAGCCGCCATGCACTCACCTGTATACACCCCCCAGACCTATCAGCCATGTAGCACATGCAGTTACTGTTATGCAGACATGTTACTTGTGTTCAGCTGTATGCAGGATATGACATAGTCAAATGTGTCACCACAGTGCCATACCACTTGTAGGAAACAACAGCAGACCAACATCCTGCTGACAAATAGACACCTACAACACAAACTGAATACATTATGGAGTCCACAATCAGTCAGTGTTAATAACAGCTATAATGCATCATGGGTGTACAGATACACATCCTGACATATAAGCATTAAACATTCCAGCTGAAAACATTACTACATTGCTACACTGCACAGCTGAAAACATTACTACATTGCTACATCTTAGTGCATTCACCCTGTGCATCAGAACCACATTTGCCTGTCCCTGCATCAGTGTTATGGATGACAGGGATGTGGCACAGGTGTCATCATATGCACAGGGTGTGCTGTGGGTTTGTCAGAGACCTATGCTGAGCCATTTGGTTGACATCAGGTTTGTGCAAGTGGGTTTCGTTATCAATTGTGTTGTGCAGATGTGGTGTGTGTAGGTATGGAGGTGCCCTAGCTGTGTTGGTGATGTGTGTGTATATGTATGCAGAAAGTTCTGCCATGTGGCTGCCCTATACAGGGGTTTGTTGGACAGCTGCAGACAATACATGTCAGGGTGTGCAGTTCACCATCAACAGCCATGGACATGAGAACTGTGCCTGCCAGGGGTTCTACGGGCACTACCAAGTACAAGCCCATATATGGTACTCTCCCCTGATGATGACAAATATCTGCTGGATCCGTGTCACTGTTGGGACCAGCCAGGACCACTTGCATGTGGCCTTCTGTGTTGTGCTATGGAAAGCACCCCCCTGCAGTGCTGGTGCTGGTACTGCCACTACCAGAGTGGCTGTGACTTGTTGCACATCCACGTAGACCTCCACCTGTTGGTGTTGCTGACCTACATCCATGTGGCTGTCACCCTACTCCCACCATATTCTCTAACACAGACATTGCATGGTCAAAGATTCCCACTATCTCACCCAACCGTCTATCCAGGACCTCTGCAAAATAACTGTGGGCACCTGCAAGATCACGGATGTTGTCAAGTACAGCAGAATGAGTAACCCTCTGGAGCCTAAGACTCTGTCTTCTATAACATTCCATACGTGCCTGTGCATCCATGATGGCCAGAAACATGTGTCTGGTGACACCTGCTGTGGCACTTCTGCTAGGGGCATGATACCCAGCAGCCCTCCTATGAGCACCCCTGTACATCTGCCTGTGTGGTACCTCTCTGGTCATCCAGCTATGGCTGCTGTGTAAAGACACACTTGTCATAGTCATCACACTGTACTGTCCCATGCCAACACCCGCCAACTGTCCCTCATCTATGGCCACTGGTGATGGGGTATGTATAGGCAGTGTGACTGTGTGCGGGGATGGGGTGGATAACAGTGGGATGTCAACCGATGGCACAGCTTCAGCCCCTGTGCCTCACCATACCTATCATTATTGTCAGAGTCTGTATAGACACTAACATCCGTTTCCTGCAGGAGGGACCCTGACCCACCTCGCTATCTGTGAGGGGAAAACAAAAAAGTAACTTAAGACCTGTACATCATTGCTTACCTCTACACACACACACGCACACACACGTGCACACACACACACAAACACACACACACACACACACACACACACACACACTTACAGGTGAGGTGGCACAAAGATATTACACAGACTTCTCATTACCCAACTGTCAACATGCGTGACATATGGCACTCAACAGCATACACTGCAGCTATACTCAATCCCTGTTACTAACATTATACATCTCTGTGATGCATGAATTGTGTTAGTAGGTGATGCCCCTTCCCCTGGAACACACTGCACCCATGTACACAGTATTGCTGTGTACCTGTTGAGCACCCTGGCATGTGCTGTGCACCATACCTCAAGAGTGTACACACCATTGTTGAATTTGTATACGTGTATCAGTTATGCTTGCTCTGTTGCTGACAGCCCCTATGTGTTTGTCTGACACATGCCTGGGATGATATGAGGACAGATGTCAATAGTGAATGCCTGACCTCTGATTTGCAGATCTCATCATCGGCTGTGTATGTATGAGCAGTAAAATCCAACTACACTGACAACCTTCAAAGCTTACTGTGGCTATGAGGAGTGCACACACCCTTATTGACATGCCAGCCTCTTCCCTGATATGCAATGGGGCCACAATACTGCCTCTGTTAACATTACAGACACCTGATATAAGTTTGTAGGTAGGTACTAGGTTATCTGCCCGAAGGCATTTATAAGCCTAACCAGAATGTGTTGGCTTTTGCCACCCCTTAGATTAGTTCCCTGTGCCTCTGTCCAGAAGAGCCACTGAAGTGATCCCTGGGGTAAACTTTCTGTTTCCCATCCACTCAGCAAGGTTTCTTTTGAAGAGTGTTACCGAGGAGCTCTGCCTAATTTGGATTGGAATCTTGTTCCAAAGCATGGGAAGTCTCTGGGACAGGAATCTATCCCTCCAGCATGTCCTATTTATTGTTGTGGTGAGGTTTAGATCCCTAGAGCATGTGGCTGGAGGGGATAAGGTTTTCTTAAGGTGGAGCATGTCCATCAATTCTGGGTTGGACATGGCCTTGTATGTCAGGCAGAGATCACCTCTGAGTAGGCGGTATGCAACCGAGTACAGCTGGAGTTTCTTCAGTCGAGCTGCATGGCATCTGTTTGAGGCCAGTGATTCTCTTAGTGAGGTAATTCTGTGGTCTTTCCAGCTGTTGCAGGTGTCTTGTAAGGTACATTCCAAATGGGGCATTGTACTCTATGATGGGTCTGATGAGTGATGAGTAGAGGGGCACAATAACCTCTTTTGATCTGGAGGCAAACCCTTTTGTGATTAGGTGGGCCATGTAGAAGGATTTTCTAACCACTTTGGCAATGTAATTATCAAAGGTGAGATTACTAGCTACTTGGGTCCCCAGATCCCTTATTATGTCTTCAGTATTTATGGGACTATCACCTATGTGGTAGTTTGTGGGTACTTTGTTTTTTCCAAAGGGGATGACTATGCACTTTTTGGCATTTAGCTTGAAGTCATGATTTTGACACCAGGTATTCGTCTCAATGAGACCCTTTTGGAGGATGGCTTTGTCAGCCAGAGAGTCAATTATAGCCCCTAGTTTGCAGTTGTGTGTGAACTTGGTCAGCCATAGTCTTTCTGCGCTTGCCTGTACCTCTGAGAAATATATGCCAAACAGGAGGGTTCCTAGGACTGAGCCATGAGGAACGCCACTTGTAACCGGTTTAGATTCGGACCTAGCTCCTGCAACTCTCACCATGTGGGTTCTCTCTGTGAGTCAGTTGGCTACCCATTTTGTAATGTAGGGGTTTATGTTCAGGCTGGTGAGTTTGTCTATAATACCAGAATGGGGAATGGTGTTGAAGGCCTTAGAGAGGTCTAGGTAGGCTGTGTGTACCACCTTTCCCTCACCTATAGCCTTGGTAACTGTCTCAAAGAAGTCTACCAGGTTTAGGAGGCATGATCTGCCCTTAAAAAAGCTGAACTGCATAGGGTCTAGTGTTTGGTGGTTCCCAATGTCTCTGTTAAGGAGTTTCATGATGATGCACTCCATAGCCTTGCAGACCAAGCTAGTCAGGCTTATAGAGTGATAGTTCCCAGGGTCTGTTGTGGCTCCACCTTTGTGGAGTGGAATAACCATTGCTGTGCGCCACTCTATGGGTACGTAGCCTGTGGAGAGGCTGAGTTTGAACAGTGTGTTTAGGTGAGGGGTTAATTAGTCTTTGATCTCATGTAGGATGCAGCCTGGGACACTGTTCGGTCCCATTGATGCTGTGTTTTTGGCTTTGGAGAGGGCTGTTTTAACCTGAGTGTCTGTGATTTCAGGGAATCTACATTTGTCTGGTATGGTTATGGGCCCTTTTGGGGGTGAGAGGGGGGTGAAGTTTGCACTGAACCTGTCTGCCAGGATGTTTGCGATATCAGTCGGTTCAGTGTATTTTGTGCCATTCTGCACTAACTCCAAGTAGGTCTGAGCATTGCCACTTAGATTCTTGATATAGCTAAAGAATGCCTTGTGGTTATCTTTGGAGTCCTTAGCAATTTTTCTTTCAAAGCTTGCCTTGGATGATTTTATGAGGGATCATAGTTTCTTGCTGATACTGATCAGGGGTGTCTTCTCTTCTTGGGATTTTACTCTTTTCTGTACTAGTTTCCTCCTTCTATTGTATAGCTTGTTTATGGCAGGAGTCCACCAGACTGGTTTCCTTTTCTTGGAGGAGTAAGTCTTGGTTTTGTTTGGGATGGCACAATCCATGCATTCTTGTAAGTGCCCATAGAATGCATTAGTAAAGGATTTTGCAGCTTGGACAGCATTATCCTTCAGCATGGGGGCTTTGAAACTTTTCACCTCAGTCTTAAGTAACGTCAAGTTTGCTTTTGAAATGTTTTTCACAGTGGTTTCCTTGTCTGGGGGTGGGGGTGGAATGTGGACATCCAAAGTGATTTGTTTATGGTCAGATCTAACCAGCATGGGGTTGACCTCCGGTGTGAAACACCAGTCGCCCATGTTGGTGATGACCAGGTCCAATATGTTGTCACCTCTGGTGGGAGTGTTGACCAGTTGAACCAGAGTGTTTGAGTTGATAAATTCTAGGAAATGTTGGGTAAGGGAACTAGTACTTGAGTAGTTCTCCCAGTTAATGTTTGGGTAATTGAAATCACCCAATATTAGGGTGTTTGGTAGGACCTTTATGTTTCCAAGTGTTTCCAGAAACGCAGAATGGGGGAGGGGCCTGGGACATGGTGGGTTATCTGTAGCAAGCTGCAATTTGAATTGCAGTTTTGCCCATTGTTAGTTGCATGTGGATGATCTCTGAAGCATCATGATGTGCCACTAACCTGGAGGTGTGAGTACTTTGATGAATATGGATATGCCCCTGCCTTTTGTATTTCGGTTTGGGTTCTGTGGCCGAAATGTATGGTATGAGTTGTAGCCTGGTAGTGCTGAGGTGCTCACTAGAGCCTTAAACCAGGTTTCTGTTACTCCACATATATCAATTTTTTCCATACTGAGGAATGCCTCGAGTGTGTGCATTTTGAGGTTTAGACTTCTGGCATTGAGTAACATTACCCTCAGTTATATGAAACTTGCGCTATTTACGGTGGTGGGTTTGTCTTTTGAGCCTTTCCTAAAAAGGCACTATGGGAGTGGCAAGAGCCTTTGCCAGTATTCGAAAGCTTAAGGGTGACAGGTGCAAGCCGTCTCTAATGAAGCAGCATGGCTTATCGAGCATGTCATCCCAGACAGACTGACACTGGATCCCCTTTGAATGACACCAGAAACTTAGCCAATTGTTGAAATCGAGAATATTTTTCTTTATACCATGGTATCATTCTTGATGAGGGCAGGATGCTACTCAGGGTCAGGGTCATACCAGCCTGGGCTACGTGATCAGGGAGCTCTTCCATGTCTCTTTTCATGTATTCCAGGGAGGTATGACTCAGGTCATTCACACCAACATGGACAATGACAGAGTCATATTTGCACTTGTTCTGGAGTGACCTGAGTGCTTGTGTTATGTGGCAGATCCTGGCACCTGGTAGGCGGCTAACAGTAACCTTCTCCTTATTCAGCCTAGTGAGTGGGACGTTAGTGTGCCTGACTATAGAGTCACCTATTACTAGTATGTTGGGTATGTTATTTTGCCTTAAGGACTGTGATTGCATGGCATACTGGTTTTGTGAAGTATGTGTTTCATGGTTTGTGTTGGGGGGTGGAGGTTGCTTGGTTGTTTGCTCTGGAGGTCTCTGTTGGTTTTGCAGATTTTTATTTAGAGCCTCCGAGTATGTTTTCATGTATTTATGTGTGTTTTTTGTCGGTGCTTGTTTAATGGGTCTATGTGAGACTGGTGGTGTGATGCAGTTATTTCCCTCCTCTTGACTGTCTTATCCAGTCTTGGGTTGAGAGAGCTTAGCCTCCTGTTTGGCTGTATGATTGCATCTCTCACATGTATTAGTGTTTGGTGGTAGGAGGAAAGGGTTGTCTGTGTACATGAAGCAGTTGTAACATTGCCTCAAAATGCCCAGATTCATCAGTTGGACTGGAGAGTACACCTGAAACTGCCACTTGGACATGCCTGGATAGGTACAGTGAACTGTTTTACTGGATGGCTGGTAAGATCAAATAGAGAGACTTGTCCTTCTGTACAGTACAGGAGGGTCTAGTGCTAGGGTTTATAAGTGCTTGCTATAAGTATTGAGCAAGTGCCAGACTGAAAAATGAATGGCTTGAGTGCTTAAGTTGAAAGTTTGCCTAGTTCCAAGGAAAAAAATTGAAGAGGAGGCTTTGTGGAGCCTGGAATAGTTTTACCCTAGCTAACCGGCGCTGCCCGGCAAGCAAAACCGGGCAAATGCGGTATTTATCTCATTCCCTCCAGTAGAGCTCTTTTGAGTGTGTACCTTTAACTCCAAGTGGGCGTGGCTATAGCCTTTAAAATTTTTTACTCACCTTACAGTTCCAACAAATACTCATTGATATAGGTCAGATATCAATACAACTGTGTTTGCCATCATGTATGCTTCAAGATAAAATATTCAAATACCTTGTATGTAGCATGGTTTTGGAAGTATTAAGGCAAATATGAACAAGCAATATTTGACGCCTAGAGGAGCAGTACGAGGTAACTGCAAATGCACCTGGAGGCGCCACTCGGATGTAATGAGTTATAGCAGGGAAATGAAAGAGATAGAAATTAGCCCAAAATGGCCAATAAACTACTAATTTCTAGGCTGAAACCACTCCTCCAGGGACAGATAGGCTGCTCAAAGCTCCCCTTTCTCACAGATGAACAGAGAAACTTCCTACTATACAAGTAAGGTATGGGCAAACACTGAGATTTGTAACACAGCCCTGAATTCAGCACTAACCTGAACACTGGACTATATTAGCTTAGAAAGGTGGGAAACAAGTATATATATATTTTTGTTGTTTTTTTTCAGAAAATAAATATGACCTGTGCAATCAAATGTAGTATCAAACAAATGTGTTAGTTGTGCAGATGCTGACTGAGATGCATACAATATGTGGGTTGCATAAGTGTGCACACCCTTAACACGATGATTTGTTGCAGCACCTGTTATTGAACTACAGCAGCCATTATTTCTGGAAGGGGTATACTATCATGGCCTATCTTCACTTGCCATTATTTGGTCACTCAGTTCTACAAATGTCCCTCAACTCTGCTGGATTGCAAGGTCAGCTCATGTGCACAGCCCTTGGAGGTCACATAGTGCCATCACTATTGCAGTGGAGTCAGGGTTATGTCTAGCACAATTCATGACCTTGACTGTGTTCAGATACAGCCATTCTTAATGAGTTTTGGATGTATGCCTCAGTTCATTGTTGTGTTTCATGATGACAACCCTCCCCATCCTCAGCCTTTTTGCAGATGCTTGACAACTATCGGCCACACATGAGTGTCATTTTGCAGTGTCCCAAATTCAGAACACCATGTCTAAAAGCCTAGTTACCACTAATGAACAGCAAACCTAAAGGTGTACACTGGCACCAGCAAGGTACAGATGGGGATGGTGGGTCTGAGAAGGAGTGAGGTGTTACTTGTGCAGCACATGTATCTTTATTAATACTATATGTAGGTTTCAGCGTTGGTCTCAGAACACCATTACACATTGCAACACATGTTTTTGGGAGACTTGATGTTATACATATGCTACCTGTAGAGAGAGCTGGATGATGTTTCCTGTGGAATAACTCTTCCATCTGATTACCCTAACCCATAGGCCACATTTATGCAAAGTTCAGGCAATTATCGGCACAGGTACTGCACAGGCAGTACTTGCTAGACATTCCTGCAAGTCCCTCAGAGTTGCTGCACATTTCTGGGCAGCCTCTGTGACCAATTTGCAACATGCATTGTCATCTGCCTTGGATGGGCATCTGTTTATTTTCTACATTAGTGACCCATACTTCATAGTCACATACATGACTGTCTGCACTGTTTGCCATGGCATATGCAATGGTGAGGTAAGATGATGTCTCCCACTCCTGAGTGTTATCTTTTGGATATGGGATCCATTCTATGGTTTGTAAGATGTGTGCAAGCCACACTGCCTCTGTTGCAGGTGAGTGAGCAAATGTCATGGACATACTTCTTGGACACCAGACCATTACTTGGTGTGGCATTGAGGCCCTGTACTTGATGGAACATGCATACTCAAGAAGAGTGAATGCTGTCAGTACTTCAAAAGCTGCTTCCACAATATGTTATTTGGAGTGTGTGCACACATATACTTACTGCGTTTGTTAAGGTATGTATTCCCCATATTTGTTGTCCTAACACAGGATTCTATATTACACATTCATTGCTCATGTTAGGATCACATTACAGGTTGTAAAATGTGTGGGATGTGGTATTGTGATATGCCGTTGTGTAGATCTGTAACAGTTGCCATTGTAATAGTGGTATATACACTGTTGTAGCCAGTGTATAAGGGTAATGTTTCAGACATGTCCCTACTGTAGACCATTTGTCCCACCATTATGTTCATCTCTGTCCACACATCTTGCACTGACAAGTTGTTAGTTATACTGCAGGACTCTTACATACCCTTCAGATATGCCGCTATGGTGACCACTGTGATGCAGTGCAGCTAACAGCAACAATAAGTGAACATGTACAACATGAATTATGGGTAGGTGTGTTAAATATGTATGTGGCAAATACCATGGCCATAACATGGCCGGTGTATTGGCAAACCTGAACAAAAAAACTCCATACTCACCATCTACAGGCTGCTGCCCCAGAGGTATACCAGAAGGACCTACATAGTTGTGTGAGAGATGTAATGTCAGTAGCCACACCTGTGGCATTGGTACAGGGTGGGAGCAGCATTTCAGTACATCAACAGAATAAACCACAATACTAGAGATTATGCACATCTTTTCATTAGTACACTGCAGCAACAGACTATGTTATCTGATATATGCATGAAGATACTTTACAGATGAAGATGGATAAGCAACAGTGATCTACTAATGTGCCCTGAAGCCTTACATGCATGCTCCTCATCCATTGTGTGGGTAGCACCTACCTCCACAATGCTATCATCAGGTTCTTGGCTTGGCTGCCTGGCAAGTGTTCCCAAGGCTAACAAGGAGCTCCTCAGCATGTGTCAGTGGGGGATGGATGGCATGACCCCCACCTGTGGCTAGCTGGACTTTCCTAACTGCAGCAGCATGCTGACGGACATGGCGGATGAAGTCAGTGCAACAATGTTGCACCTGCTCATAACTGCAGTTATGCAGGCCGACATCATTTACCCTGTGGATGAGCTCATTCCACAGGGCAGGCCTCTCCTGCAGATCATGGGCCGTATACCCAAAGGGGGTTCTATGGTGATGCATGAGGTAGTTGATTATTATTTCCTTCTCCTGTGGATTATAAACAGGGAAGTGCTCCCAGGATATGGTACATGGAAGACATAAACAGGAAAAAAAGGTCTGAAGACCTCATACTGCAAGGATATAATAGTTATTAATTGACATCTCTCCCCTCCCCCCACCATATCTGTGACAATAATCTGAACACAAAAATTAATGGGTATGTTTACACCAAACCTACTGTTGGGACATACTTCCTATTGTGCAGCAAATATTGAAATGTGTTTCTATTCATGTTCCATGTCAAAACACTATCATTGGTGGCCTGTTGCTAACAATGTAACATGCATGTCATTGTAATGGCCACTGTGGTTCCATATATGCATGTGTTCTGTTTGCTATGCAACTGCTCCAAAGCTGGTTTGTTGGGTTAGTGGGAATATCTATGCATGCTGTTATAACTAATCCTGGATTGTGTTGACTACTACTACCCACATATGCTCAAAAACAGCAACACAATAGCATGTTTGGAAAGGCTGTTCTCAGCAGATCCACATCTCCCACCTCATCTGCCTGTGGCACCAGGCCACAGCACATCTGGGACCCAACACAGGACCTCCTCATCTGCTGGTCCTGCAATAGCTTCAGGTGGAACCCCCTCAGGGGATGGTGCTTGTCTCCCCCCTGGGAGCAGGCACAGACAGGATCTTATCACCTGAGGTCAGGTCCAGGGTCTGGTGCATAGGGGAGCTCCACAAAGAATTGGCGGATTTGCTACACCAGCTTGAGGCCCTCATGACACAATTAGAGGGTCAGCCTGCCCCTCCTGCTAGGCCCCCAGCACAGCCACCTTCACGGGCGTGAAGCTGCAGTGGTGACTGCCCATGGGTTGGGACCTCAGTCCCACTGTTTCCATTTGGGGGCTCATGGGCTTCCAATTTCCAAACATCCCTCCCCATCCAAGGTGTTTACCCACCACGTGTCATATACTGCCCCTGTATGCAGTTTTATCTGTCTTCAGACCTGACCTACCTCCCCAAATATACCTACTGTCCTTACCCAACATCCCACTCTCGCTTTAACAAAAAAAGGGCAAACTGTTCCCAACCCAAATTTCACACCATACACAACTGTCCATTTTGTACCCACTTACAGCTCCTTACAGGTGCCTTAATCACTCTGTATCCAACAGCTCTTCTTCTGGCCAGCAAATTAATTATCAGCCCTTGCAAGTGTCTAACTCAGGACCCTGCACACCATAGCCACAGCAATTTACCAGTAAGGCATCTGAGCTGCAGATATGTGTGATATATATATATATATATATATATATATATATATATATATATATATATATATATATATATATATATATATATATATATATATATATATATATATATATATATATATATATATATATATATATATATATATATATATATATATATATATATATATATATGGCTGTATATATGAAGACATACATATGTATATATATATATATATATATATATATATATATATATATATATATATATATATATATATACATACATATACATATACAGAGTGAATTCAGACATTGGATCCACAATCTGAACCTCCTTCCTCCACAGCTGCACTGTTCTGTCCTGCTACAAAACAGAGCATCACATGTGGACACAGCCTAACATCAAGGGAGGATATATAAGGACAGATTGTAGATAAGCCTATTACAATCCTATGAAGTTTGTGCATGATACATTTCAAATTTCCATGACTGTTCTGAAGGTGGTGGTGTCTGAAACTCATGTGTCTATCGTGACTTCATTACTTCTACCTTCAGCTATTTGCCAGACTAATATACATGTTTGGAGGAACAGAACAAACACTATGATGGCTTAAATCTTGTCATTCTGTGCAGATCTGCACAGTTGACAGGTATGGCCCACTGCCCAAAGGGCCAGATGCTATGTCCATAACAGCTGTTCAGGAGACATCTTTACAGCAAGTCTTGATGGCACATATATATCTTTCAACATCATCTATCCCATTATTACAGACCAAGTACTACATTCAATTACATGCTGACATGTTTCACATAACTGTTTTATTATTGTGCTCTCTTCTGTGTACCATATATATATATGCATATATATATATATATATATATATATATATAGAGAGAGAGAGAGAGAGAGAGATAGATATCCACTACAGGGATTGAGCTGGTTTGAATAGGTTGCAGCATGGCATTTGTAGGTGATGCTCATGATCAGGTGATGTCCTCTGCACCAGCTGGTGTACCCCATTTGCTAATTGCTTGCAGCCAGGTGTGTAATGCTTCCAATAGCCAATGACATAGCAACCCACTACTATAAATGACTATATCATGTGGGTGTTGTCCCTTTACCTTTCCTGTATGGAAGATATCCTTCCTGTGTGTGGACAGAAGTGTTACAGACAGCAGGTAGCCATACCTCTTAGAACAGGACTTGAGGACACAGGCCAACTACATGTTTGTATAAGGTTCCTGACTTAGGGACAGTGTGTGTGAGTATTGCTGTTATATGTATTGAATACTGCTAGTTTTACAGGGTTTGTGTGTACATGCTAGTTTTGCATGGAATGCAGACTGTCTGCATAGCTCTCAACTGTGGGCTTATCCATATAATGGCCAGATGATTGGCTGTTATGTTTTGTCTGTTTACAACACAGGTCTTGTCTCTGACATATTAGTGGCATTCTCTATGTTGATTGCTATCAGTACATAACAACATCCATTTGTGTTTCTGACTTCATATTCCTGAGTAAGGGTATGTTGCAACCAATCCTGTAACACCAGCAAAGTTCACAGTGTATAACAGCAATATTTCAAATATGACCCTGGATTCCAGCCTCTGTCCTCTACCTATATACCAGACTTTGTCCAGATGTCATGCAGTAAGAGGTTGTTAGGTTATGGCCTATCATTATTAAGTGCTGGCATTTCTGCTATCATTCCAGTGATGTGGACTCCCACACAAATTGTGGGGTAGGGTTCATATATATGAGGGCTACAGCTGGACAAAATGTGTGTGACCTTGTACAGTCTGGAGGTCAGTGAATAGAGAACACTGTTATATGCCCTTGTACGACATTTTATGGGGGAGGGGTATTAAATGTTTTTACCTAGGCTGTTACAACATGTGAGGGATATCAGTAGTAAGAAACATTAAGGTACATGGCTGTACATTTTCATACATTTCACCATGGGAACAGCGGTGGGCTGGAGCTTACTGTCTGTTTGTCAGTGTGATAGTGACATTGTAAGTTAAGCACTGTTATGTAACAGATGCATTTACATTGTGACAACTAGTACTTTTCCCCCTAGGGATTAAGTACAGAATGTAATTGGAGGCTGCTGAACTACATCTGTAATTAAGTGTTGATTGGTTCTTATCTTCAAGGCAAGTGTTTTTTTTTTTTACTGTTGTACTACTTGAAAGCCTTAGCCTGGACAGTAAAGTATGTTATGTTTTTAGGATTACTGTATCATATGTTTTGTTTGAGAGTTGCACTAATCAGTTATTATGTATTTCAAACACCTAACAGCTATAAGAAAGGGCATAGACAACTGAAATAGTACACAAACATTTCTATGTATGTAAACTTGTGTGTGGTGTCATGTCCTTTGCATTGTGTGTGGGTATATGTTTCAAGCAATAATTATCATTTGTAGGAAAGAATCAAACACTGGCCATTTTGAAAGGTGGCAACTGTAGGAAGAATGGTTGTTTGATATGCTGTGCACCCTCTATATATACTATTTTTATACATATCTATAAGTAGTAATATGTATGTGTATATCTATCTATCTATATATATATATATATATATATATATATATATATATATATATATATATACACACAGACACACACACACACACACACACACACACACACACACACACACACACACACACATACACACAAACACACACATATATATATATATATATATATATGTGTGTGTGTGTGTGTGTGTGTGTGTGTGTGTGTATGTATATATATATATATATATATATATATATATATATATATATATATATATATATATATATATATAGATAGATATATATATGTGTGTGTGTGTGTGTATGTATCATTGGAATGTTTACTACTTCCACATTGTACTTTTCCTATAGTAGACTGGCCGTTCTGCATGATATGTTAGAGATATCATCCTGACATCTTGCAGCTGAGATGGCTTACTGTTAACTTGTTGTGGCTATGTTGTGCAGGGTCCTGGGTTCAAGACTTGCAAATGCTGGTTAATGTGTTGCAAGGCAGATAATAGCAATAATTATAAGATATCCGTATTTCGGGCCCCTTCACCTGCATTAACAGTGCCTTTGGTCAGATGGACACACACACACACACACACACACACACACACACACACACACACACACACATATATATATATATATATATATATATATATATATATGTGTGTGTGTGCGTGTGTATGTCTACATATATACATATACATATATATATATATATATATATATATATATATATATATATATATATACACATGCATACATACATACATCTACATATATAAATACATTTTCCTGACCGTTGAATAACTGTGCTGCATGATATGTTTGAGAAAACATCACATTTATGTACAGTTCAAATGGCTTAGTAGTAAATTAGTGTGGCTATGGTGTGTAGGATTCTGGGGTCGAAACTTACAAGGACTGATTATTTTGTTGCTGGGCAGAACAAGGGCTTTTGAATATAGAGTGATTAAGGCACTTTTAAATGGTTGTAAGCTGATTTGCATGGGATTGCATGATGGTAAGCAATGGTAACTTCTGGTTAGATATGCTTACAGACAGTTAGCCTGACAGTGCTTAATCTGTGTAGCCATTGCTTGCCACCATGCAAACAGGCTTAAAACAGCTTACTATTGCTTAAAAGTGCTTACTCCCATGCTAATTTCTTTAAAAGAAAAGAAAAAAACGGGTGATAGGAAAGTGGTGAAAAAGAGGGCACGTAGTGGCAAAAACAATAGGGAAAGTAGCTAGGGATGTGGAGGATGGGTGTAGCGAAGGTCCACAGCAGTCTATTTCTTCTGCAGCAACAGCTGTGCATATGTACTGAGGTTGGAGGTAGATTTGGACACTCAAACCCGTGAGAGAGGGATGAGGACAATAATAATGTGTTGTGAAGCCAATTAGACCAGACTACATGTGTCCAGTGGCCATGTTTGTGAAATGGACAGCTATGTATGGGGCAACATTTTTTTTTGGGGAACAGTTTTCCATTTTTTTTTAAGGTGAGAGTGGGATGTTGGGGAAGGATAGTATGTATATTTGGGGAGGTAGGTTTGGTAGGAAGACAGACAAGACAGACAAGACAGCATACAGGGGTGGTATATGATACATGTGGGGGGTAATCTCCTTGGATATGGAGGGGTGTTTGGAAGTCAGAAGCCCATGAGCCTCCAAATGGAAACAGTGGGACTGAGGTTGTCACCCATGGGCAGTCACCACTGCACCTTCATGGCCGCAAAGGTGGCTGTGCTGGGGGCTGAGTAGGAGGGGCAGGCTGACTCTCTAAATGCACCATGAGGCCCTCAAGCTAACATAGCAGATCTCCAATCTCCCGTTGGAGCTCACTATGCACCAATCCCCGGACCTGACTTTGTGTGACAGGTTACTGTCCACGCCCGCTCCCAGAGGGGGAGACAATCTCCATCCCCTGAAGTGGTTCCACCTGAAGATGGTGCAGGACCAGTGGACGAGGAGGTCCCGGGGTGGGTCCCAGGTGTGCTGTAGCCCGGTGCCATGGACAGATGTGGTGGGTGATGTGGGTCCGCTGGGACTGGCCTTCCCATATGTGCTATGGTGTTGCAGTTTTCAAACATATGTGGGTTATTAATAGTCAACACAATCCAGGATTAGTTATAACAGCATGCATAGATACTCTCATTAACCCAAAACACCAGATTTAGAACAGTTGCATAGCAGGCTGAACACATGTATATATGGAACCACAGTGGCCATTACAAAGGCATGCATGTTACATTGATAGCAACAGGCCAGCAATGATAGTATTTCTACCTGGAACATTAATAAAAACACATTTCAATATTTATTGAACAATAGGACATATGTCCCAACAGTAGGTTTGGTGTAAACATACCCATTGGTTTGTGTATTTAGATTATTGATGCAGATATGGTGGTGGGGGAGGGAGATGTCAATCAACAACTTATATATCCTTGTAGTACTCACAACTTTAATGATCATTGCTCTAATCATTTAGGTACAGGTATTATTTCAATGCCCTATGGCCTTGGTTTAAGCAGTGGTATGTTTGTACACAGCGAATACTTCAACTGTCTTACAGCTAAATTCTTACATCTTTTACCTGGTAGACCTGTGGTGGGAATGTTTGTTAACACTACCTTAATGTTTCAACATATAATACCAGATTCAAAGTTAATATTATGCACATACCTCTCAATCATTTAATGCACACACTCTGGACAAAGCTTGACAACATGGGGTACAAATAGGGGCATGTTTTGAATATTCCTGTCATAAACTTGGAGAGTTGCATGAGTGACAGGATTTGTTTTAATATACATTTTCTGAAGGTTTTGAGGTCTGAAAATTGAATGTATGTCATTGTTTCATGACTACAATTCTGAGATCCTCCCACTGATTTGCCAGGGGGACAGAGAAACAGGCAGAAAATATGAACCAATTAACTGGACATTCTGAAATATCTGTACAGCTGAGAGGTATGATTATGCATACAGCTTACAACCATTCCCAGGATTCGAACTATTGCTGTGTCTGCTAAAAATACAACAATTTAAGTCACAGTAGAGTGTGATATTTGGATATTGCTGTTGATCTCTTCAGTGTTTTCTGTTTAAGTCTTTCTTGGTTGTACAATCTGATCTTTATTTATTTATTTTATTTATTTATTTATATAAATTTGTTGACCGGGAGTGTCCGACTGGATGTGGGTCCATTTTCAGCGGAGGCCCGGGGAGAAAAGCTCCACAGTAAAATAAACAGACAGTAGTTACATTGGATTACATAGCGATTAACAATTTAACATAGAAATTACTTACAACATATTTACAGATGAAGAACATAGTACATCAGTAGACAACTAGAATCTTTATCTGTGAAGTACATAACAGGCATTAACAAATGTAACAATGAGAAGTTCCTGCTGTATAATAAGTACTAGGCTTATGAGCATCTGAGCTTGCTATCATCAAGGTAGTTAGTGGAGGTGAAAGAAAGGTAGTAGTTGGATGGGGTGGATGATATTAGAGTGGGAGTTGCAAGGGCATAGCCAGCATGTTTTAGGTGCGCTTTTAATAAAGTTTTGAAGTTGGTGCATGATGGTACGGAGGTAATTGTGGGTGGGAGTGAGTTCCATAATTTGGCTATGGCACAAGAGAATAGTGCTTCACCAGCAGAGTTATTGGCTTTAGTGATCTGCAAGTGATTTTTGTTGCTGGATCTTAGTGGTCTGGTGGTGCGATAGGGTTGGAGTAGATTCTGGAGGGATGGGACATTTAGTGGATGGTTTACTAGTTTGTGGGCGGTGAGAGTTGATACCACTGAAGGAGGTGAGGGAGTTCAAGCCAGCCCAGTTCAGCAAGTGAGAGACAATGGTGACTACGGTAGGATGTCCCTGTGGCGAATTTGGCGATTTTGTTGTAGCAGGTCTCTAGCTTGCTTAGATCACATTGCCTTAGGTTGGTATATACTGGAGAGGCATAAAGTAGGGTGGAGATAAGGTGGGAATTTGCTATTGAAATCTTTGCTGCTTTGGTGAGAAATTGTTTATTTCTGTATAATTCTCCTAGTTTTTTGTGGACTTTTTTTATGGTCATGGATATGTGAATGTCAAATTTTAGTTTATTGTCTATTTCCACTCCTAGCAATTTGGTGTGTTCAGTTGGGTATATAGTGGTGTTGTCTTTTGCTGTGATGTTAAAGTGAGAGTTGTTTTGAGTATGTTTGGTGGGTTGGAAGATGAGTAGTTTAGTTTTGTTTGGGTTGAGTATTAATTGGGCATTGGATAACCATGTTTCAACAGAGGAAAAGGCTTCCTGTGTGACTTTTTGCAGTTTGGGTAGGGACTGGGCTGAGCAGATGATGGTTGAGTCATCTGCGTATTGGATGAGTGTGCCATGTTTGGTGGCAGAGGCTAGATTATTGGTGTAAACAGAGAAAAGTAGGGGTCCAAGGATGGATCCTTGGGGAACCCCTATGGAGACAGGTAGTTGGGGAGATATGTCATTCTGCCATACAACGGATTGTTGGCGGTCAGACAGATAACTCTGAAACCAGTTGGTGACTGATTGTGAGAAGGCTAGGTTATTGAGGACAGAGATAAGTTGTTTGTGTGGGACCATGTCAAATGCTTTAGATAGGTCTAGAAAAGTAGCAGAGGAGAGATAGCCATTGTTTTTATGCTGAAGGATAGTGTTAGTAAAGGAGAGTAAGGCAGTGGTGGTGCTATGGTTTGGTCGGAAACCATGCTGAGTACTGGAAAGGAGGTTGTTAATAAGGAGGTAGTGTGAGACCTGAGAGTGTATGCATCTCTCTAGTATTTTGGAGAGTGGAGAGAGAATAGCTATGGGGCGGTAATTGGTTAGTTCTGCAGAGGGTCCGCCTTTGTGGAGGGGAATTATATGTGAGACTTTCCACAATGTGGGAACGTAACTTTCTGACAGAGATCGGTTAATCAAGATGGATACTGGGTAGGCCAGAGCATCAGCTGCGATTTGTAGGTATTCACTTGGGAGGTTGTCTGCTGCTAGTTTGGTGAGTTTAAGTTTAGTTAAGAGTTTTTTTATGTTGGAGGTAGGTACAGGAGAAAAAGAGAAGGCAGTGGGGAGATTACTAGTTGAAGGTGTGGGTTGGAGGGGAAGGGGGTTGTGTTGTTTAGCTAGTGATAGTATGGTTTGGGTGAAGTGTGTGATGAATGAGGTAGCAATATTTTCTGAGGAGTGAGGGATGTTAGGAGGAGGGGTACTGATTTTACCTGGGTGGAGGATGGAGTTTATGGAGGACCAGAATTGTTTGGGGCTGTGTTGTGAGGAGTCTAGGGCAGACTGGTAGTATTGGAATTTGTCCCGTTTTATTAGCTTTTTGACTCTATTGCATAGTTCTAGGAATTTCTGTCTAGCTGCAGGGGTTTTGGTTTTGTGCCAGTGCTCCCAGGCTTTATCCCTGTTTTTCATTTCTGACTTAGTGATTTTCTGTAGCCATGGGGAGGGTTGTGCTTTGGTTCTGGAAAATCGTATGGGGGCATGGTAATTAAGGATGTTCAGGAAAGTAGTATTAAAAAATTCAACTGATCTAGACTGAAGTACTTTAGAGCATGCCAGTTACATTCTTTGAGGGATGAGATGAATGTGAGTGGGTTAAAGTTTATTTTTTTACGTATTTGACGATAGATGAAAGGTTTAGCTTGGTACAGGTATTTTTTGAGTAGGAATGTTGGGGAGTTATCACTGAGGCTATCTGATAAGCAGCCTGTTATATATGACTGGGGGTCTTGTACTTACAACAGTCTTATACAGACATTCCTAGACATTTCTTTTATGTAGCAGTGTGGGTAACAGTGGTTTATACAACATTACTATTCAGAGACTACTGTATGGCATTGATTCATCATTCATTACATATTATACATTTGTTTACTGACCCTAACATCTCCCAATGTGCTTTCATTACATTTATTCATGTGTGAGTATACTGTATGGGGCACTTGTGTTTATATGGTGATTTCACAACTTTATTAAACTGCCACTTCACATCTGGACTGAATGCAGTACTCTGATTAACAAATCTATGTTATTTAGTAGGTGATACTAAAAAATTGTTTATGTACTGCTTTCACATGTAAATACGTTACAGTGGGGATCAAACCAGGAATGGCTGCTCGCACAGCATATGCTCTAACCACTACCCTATTGCAATACTGCATATGTTGGGTGTCTCTTGCTATTTAACTTCTTGTGCTGTTTAAGATGGACTAAGCGTAGCTAGTAAACATACACACCTGCGCAGCTACATTTAAATTTTATCGCATTTATAAAAAAAAAAAAAGTTTTTTAGCATTATTTTATTTATACCCTTCAGAATAGTCCTGCTAATGCTAAACCTGTTATTTTATCAGCTTTCTGCTTTGTGGGACAATTGTTCCTTTTGGCTTTGTCAACATTCCTTACTCTGATGGGTTGGGAGGTGTGCGCTATGTGCTTATGCTGCCTGTGTAATGCTAATAACTTTTGGCTTGGTAGCATACTTCTCAACCTCTTAAAGCAAAATATCTGGACAAAGCCCACAATGATGGGGGTACAAATAGGGGCGAATTTTAAATATTGCTCTTAGAAACTTAAAAAGTTGATAGAATAATAGGTTTTACATTACCATGAATTTTCTGATGGATGTGTGGTGTCTTAAACTCAAATGTTTTGTCATTATTTAATAACTTCAATCCTCAGCTATTTGCCAGACAGGTACAGATTTTAGGGGGAACAAACCAAAAATATGAGGCAAACATCTGGGCATTCTGCAAAAATCTGTACAGTTGAGAGGTATGCTTGGTAGGGACGATTGCCCCTTTTGCCTTTGACCGCATTGTTTTCCTGAGGGGGTTGGTGCATTACAAGCATTCTCGCTCACTTTTAATTGCTGAAAGGCAATTCTGAAGTACTGGGGGCATGTGTATTGTGAGAGCTCTGCTTTCAGACACACCCCCTGTGATTGTACACAGAACCTTGTCCATTTTAGAGCATGGCAGCATGCCTTCATAAATATGCATGGTGCGCTGCCGTGCTGAACAGGAATAGTCCCTGCCATGCAGGAATAACTTATTCCTGCACGGCTGCTTGCTGAATCCTGGGGTTGGTGTTTGCACATCACCTGGAAGGGGGATGGCCTACTAATGTCTATCCTGGCTTAGGATTAAAAAAAAATGAACATGTGCTGGGCATGTAGGTACATACTTAGCAAAAATTAATTCAAGTCAGCATTGTGGTCAAAACATTAACTGCAATGGAAAACATACGTTCCTCAGACAATGAGGTAGTATTATGCATCATAGTGTTTGTGTTAGCAGAACCATACAGGTTGCTGTACATGAGTGACACAGTAAGGTATGTGAGAGGACTAGGATATTCCTTGCCAAAGTATACATCACTAAGTCTGCCCATATCATTCCCTCAAAAGAAAAGGATGATGTTGTTTTGAAGTGAATTTAATAATTAATCATAAAACGACACTTCATAGCAATTTTGAAAATAATACTATATTGCAAACCTTACTAACCCTGTAGTGAAACAACTGCAATTGCTGTTAACAGAGCATTGTCAATAATAGTCATATTAGTAGGAATTTGGAAAATAACTGAGTTATTCCTAACCATGCACAAAATAAGCATTACTACCATTAAGTTGAATATTCTTCTCTACATAGCTGTTTTGTGTGAAGTAAACCAAGGTAACAATTTAATGATATGTCTCCACTATATGGCTTGAAACCCACAGCACACAAAAATGTAGGTATGTTGGCTGTTTTCCTTACAGGCCAGGCTAACAGGCAGCATGTGTTTCTGATTAACAAACTGGTAGTGCATTACTAACCCTACAGTTAAAGAGATGGTGTTAACAAAGTGTTACAGACAATGAACATATTCCCAGGAATTGATGAATAAACAAGTTATTCTGAACCATGCTGAAAATAAACATTAATATCAATAAGTTGAATGCTGTTCTGTACAAAACTGTCATGAGTAAAGTAAATAAATATAATAATGTAATGATATGCTTCTCCTATGTGGCCTGGAACCTGCAGCATGACAAAATGTAGATATGCTGGCTAATTTCCTTACAGGCAGTGCTAACTAGCAACACATGGCTCTGGTTAATAAACAGGTACTGCATGTGTTTATTTGAATTCATGCAGCTTACAGATGAATATGGAACCTTCAAACACTTACTGGCCATTAAGCTGTATTAACAGCCATCAACACATAACAGAAAACACATCTTCAAGCTGTTGGACAGGCATTCATTTTGGCTTAAAAAAACAAGACTGTAGTAAGAATGTTCACTTTATTTGGAGGGTTGAATTTAATATGACATCCATGAGATACTATTCAGACATATACTGCTACAATTGGTGGTACCATTGTAATATAATGGATAACTGCAAAATGCTTAGTCATCAGCTGCATAGGTGCTATAAGCATCAGTGATGTATGAGGACAGTCAGTATGCGAAATGATGTTATATGTTGGAAAACAGATGTACATATACAAAGTTCATAATTATCTATATTATAAAAATTAAGTGGTGGTGCTGCGGTAGCATTGTTGCCTCGCAGTAAGATGGTGTCTGGTTTGATTCTCAGCTAGACCGTCTTCTGCGTGGAGACATGCATGAATGGGCGTACCTTTGTTGAAGATTGTGCATCAGGCCTGGCAAGCCGGCATGTAAAAATCAACTGCCAATCATTAGTGGACCTGAGTTCCGCTGTGGCGATCCCTAACCGGGAAAAAGCCGAAAGATACAAAAATTTAAATAAATTAACCTCATGAGAATCGCACCCATACTTATATGGAGAACAATTACCACATCTATTTAATTATCCAGATGAGCCAATAGTCAGAAAGCTGCTTACTGGTTATAAAAAACATCCATCTGATATATTTTTAACAGACATATATCTCTAAATTCTGTAGGAATGCTCAGCAGTACAGGAACGTCAGGAGGCATACTGACTGTACGCATTTCAGTACAGTTTATCTGGAGTGGGGGATAGAATCTGTCAGGCTCTTACCTACATACCAGTGGCTGCTGATTGGTCCTGCTTTAGTTGCGAGAAAGAGAGTGAGAATGCGAGAGTAGACTGCCCTTGTTAATGGAGGGTAAATGGTTATCATTAGTCTAATCTAATGTTCCTTCCAACTTCCACTGACCTGGCTCATCTTTATACGTGTTGCTGCAGAGATTTGTAACCAAATCTTAAATGTATGTGAGTACTTTTAAGTTTTGCTATGAAAATGCTGCCAGATTGGTCATTTTTTGATGCAACTTTAGTGGCAGGCAGTGAATCAATCTTGAACAGCATTTTTTTTTTTTTTTTTTTTTTGGAGTTACAAATTACAAAGGGTGCTTGTGTACCACTTGCAACACGAGTTGCATGTTAGTATTGCTGCTTGCCTGCTTTATTATACATTGATTTATTCCTGTTTTCCTTAGCAAACATCTTATCTTGCTCTCTCTCTCTCTCTTTTTTTTTAATCGCATTGTGATTGTAAGTGCGCGCGCCTACCCTGGACATAATCCAAGACTGTTAGTGTGATTGATGGTTGCAGATAAGTGATACTAAGATACACACACCTCTCATCTGCCCAGTATCTGTACTGTTGAGCAAAAGAAAACATGTAAAACAGAAAAGCACAAACTGTACTCTGTTTTGAAAATGAAATAATGTGGATGCTAGAACTAGAAAATAATGTTTACTGCAACATTTGTGGTCGTAGGTAGCTTTTGAAGAGACACATGTTTCGTGAATAGGAGAAGACCCTGAAAAGTATGGTATCTGGTTTTACAAACCTAATGTTTTCTACTGGATGACCCAAGATTTCAGAACAGTAGCACCAATATAAAATTATATTTACATGTTTAGTTACATACAACTGATTTCAATTTTCTCTAATTAATTGTATTGGTAAAAGCCACCAACACAAACGCACACACAAAAAAACATTATGGTAGTGTATGTTTCACTGCAAAACCAGCCACCAAAGAGAAGAACACTAAAAATATGGGAACATCTTTTAAATATTTGTCTGATCAATGAAGTTCTCTGTCAAAGGAAAAAATAACTTCAAAATGATCAACACACGGCAGGTTCAGGTTAAGGCACTTTACTCTTGCAGCAAGGAGACAAAAACGTGCTAATACAGAGTTTGTCTAACTAGAATCAGGAAGTGAAGCTATTCTCATACATTTCTTACAAGACATTGCCTACCAAGCTGACGTAATAAATCACAAGTTCTTTCAATATTTTTTCGTAGCAGCTGTTTGTCCATGATTTTCTGCTGGCACATCAAGTTTATAAAAAACTTCCTAAGAAAAACAATGTGGCCTTGATGACCACCAGTCAGATACAACTTCTCACTATGCAATGTTACCATTCAAGGTACTATGGCTAATTTTAGCACAAAGCAAGTACAGATTATAGTTAATTTCTTCAAGCAGTCTTTGTTTGGTGTATCTTTTCTTTTCCGCAGCTGTGCATGTTCTCATAACATGAACAGAGCTGATTGTTCATATTCAATTACATTATAGAAAACAGTATTGTTCTATTCATTTATTTTCCTGACCTAGCAGATAATCACCTGCTTCTCAGTAGATTTCCAAAAGGCATAAACATGAATTTTGCTGTGCTAGCAAATGCTAGGTCAGAGAGCATCTTGCAATTTCAGAAAGCATACTGCAGTTTGAAAAGGCATCTTATAATTTCATACAGAATTAAACTGTACATAAAATAGAATGAAATGTGTTAACCCTTTTAGCTTCTAATAAGCACTAAACCTATACATTAGTACATATTTTTCTAACATTTCCCCCGTTAATACTTTTTATTCTATTTTCAAAAGCATAAACAGTTGCTTCTTCTCCTAACCTCTTACTGTTCAGAATTTGCAGTTAAGAGAGTCATTCAGTTTAGACTTATGAAAGTGTTTCATTTTTCAACAGTTCTTCAATTTCAGTACTTTGATACAAAGTCTCAGAAACTGACATATCTATAAAATCTTTGATCAATCTTTTCATGCAGGGAATACCACAACAAACACACACTCCTAATAGGAGTAATCCCACATAAATGGCAATCAGGATGTTCATTAGGATGCTACCCCACCCCCCAAACAAATTCTGGAAAAAATCCATCAGTGGGTTTGGGCCTGGTTTGGTCATGGCTGACACTTGCTGAATCATCTCAAGATGGTCGTTTATCTCATGCTGGTTGTCAGGAATATATGAACAGCACTCCTCTTTTATTAAAGTGCACGTACCACCTTTCGCTGCTAGGGTGAAGTCGAGAACCATGCGGTTTTGAAGTACCACAGTTCTCATAGCGTTCAGTTCATCAGTCACTAATTCAAGAGCAGAAAAAGTTGCATTGCTCATTACTTTGAGAAGTTTGGACAGTTTCCTCAGCTCCCAAATTGATTTCACTGTGCCATAGGCAGGGGCTATACCTGCCCATGATATAATAGTGTCACTCAAATCCATGTGTGCCAGTTTATCTTTATTTTTTATGGAGTTATGGTTCCTCCAGCCTGCTTCAATTCATCTCATTGGATTCTCAAGTCTCTTGATTGGATTTCCAGGTTTCTTGGTGACCTCTCTGACATTTTGAATTCTTCCCAGAGGCAAAACTGTAGTGTGTCGTATGGCCAGAACCAAGTAACCCAAAAAACAACTGCTGGACCAGCTCTCAGGTAACCATTTGTATGCCTTTTTCCCACAAACAAAATAACAATTCTCTACTTCAGTATTAATATATACTTGCCCTGCATGAAACATTTTCTTATCAATGATAGATAGTTGTTTAAAAAGAACAGGATTATGTTGTACTTCATCAACCGTTTTGTGCATTAGTTCAAAATAAGAGTCATAGTTTGTATCACAAATATAACCTGCATTATTAGCTTTGATATAACATTTGTATGGAACAGTCACATTACAATTGCTCCAACCCACCTGTACCGTATCATTTTTATAAAAACATACAATTCCCTTTTGTGTAACAGGCAGGTACAATGCTATTTTGTCTTGTGATTTTACAGTTGTATCAAAAATCAAATTTTCCCAGGTCTTATTGACCCCTAGGGGGGCAGCAGTCATTAATAATCCCCTGTATGCTGTTGGTATAGCTGTGCAAATCCAGCAATTCGAAACATTAAAAGTTTCAGCATACACGTATTTAATTGCTTGGTAAGTGTTAAAGTTTAGATGCCAGTCTATGAGTAATGAATCTCGTTTATTCAGTTCAGCTCGTGTGGCTGGAAAAAGGAAAGGCCACAACAAAAAGATTAATGTTATCAGTATGACCAACAGAATGATCATGCAATACTTCTGAGGTTGTTCTATATTTCTATTTGTTCCGTATCTGGTCATTTTATTCTTGTGTAACAGTAACAAGTTTTTTGTCCAGTTCAAAGTTTTTAACCAATTTACAGTGTGTCAGATGAATCCAGGATGCTCGCTCTGCGATCTTGACTGCAGTGGGTGTTGACAGTAGCACTTGGTACAGCCCTTCCCACTTCGGTGTGGTCCAATTCTTCTTCTTGATAACTTTCACCCAGACCCACATGTCTGGGACTACTGCTGCTTCCGATGGTCTGGTTTGTTCTTTATCTGAAACAGAATTTAACTGCAAAAGTTGTTTATTACTTAAAAGTCATCTCATGTATTCTGCAAGTGAACTGTCGGCCTCCTGGTCTGCAGGCATGAGAGGTTTCCACTGAGGTATATAATATGCCCTCCCAAGCAGTATTTCAAAAGGAGTTAACCCCTTTGCATTTGGAACAGTTCTCATGCTCAACAGTGCCAGAGGCAGGCAGTGCACCCAGTTCTTTTGTGTCTCACTAATCAATTTCCTAAGTTTGTTTTTCAAAACCCCATTATGCCTCTCTACTAATCCTGCAGATTGGGGGTGGTATGCATAATGGTTCTTTAAGGAAATTCCGAAATATTGGCTCAACTGTTGTATAGTTTGATTTACAAAGTGTGTGCCATTGTCACTGTAGATCTTTTCCGGTATGCCAAATCTAAGAATAATTTCTTTAACAAGGACTTTTGCAACAGTAGCTGCATCTGGATTCTTGGTCGGAAAAACTTCCACCCATTTGGAAAACATATCTATATTGACAAGACAATATTTCTTATTTTCACATTTGTTTAGTTCTATGAAATCCATACAGATAGTATGGAACAGGTACGGTGGTGTTGGGAAACTCCCTTGCTTAGGCTTCAATGCCCCTTGTGCATGATGTTTATTACAAACATGACATGCCGCACAAAAATTTTTAGTGTAGTTAATAAACCCATATGTTGTAAACACTCGATTCACTAACTGTACCATCCCCCCTGTTGAGACATGGCACTGCCCATGGAAAAACAAAGCTGCATATCTAAACAAGTTAGATGGCAATATTGGTTTTCCTTCTTTGGAGATGTACAGCCCTTTCTCAAGAATTACTCCTCGTTTTATCCATTTCTGTTTTTCTACATTTGTAGTAAGTGTCTGCATTGTTTTCAACATTTCTAAATCTAAAATCTCAGAGGGTTGTAATTCCTCACTCAAAAGAAATACTTCTGAAGCTGAAGCTGCCTGCTTTGCAGCTGTATCAGCTCTCGCATTACCTTTTGAAATCCTATCTTGTTGGTATGAGCTACGCCTTTACAAATAGCTACTTTCTGAGGTAACTGAATAGATTCTAACAAATCCAAAATAAACTGTGCATGATTAATTGGTTTGCCAGTAGATGTTATCATTCCTCTATTCTTCCACTGTTGCGCAAAAACATGTACAGTAGAAAAAGCGTACTGGCTATCAGTAAAAATATTTACACATTTACCCTTTACAAAGGTACATGCCCATGTCAAGGCAATCAATTCTGCTGCCTGTGCAGATAAATTGTGTGGTAAAGATTTTGCTTCTAAAATCTCAGTATCAGAAACTACTGCATATCCTACTAGATTCTGCCCTGTGGGACCCCTTTTGCATGAGCCATCCACATAATATGTCACCTCGGCATCATCCAAGGGAACATCCGTTAGATCTTTTCTAGGCAGTCTCTTTTGCTCAATCTCCTGCAGGCAGCTGTGTGGTGTGCCATCCACAGGGGTTGGGAGCAAGGTAGACGGATTCAAAGTTGTACACTGTTCAGTTATCATGTGAGGTTGGCTCAACAGTATAGTCACACAGGAAAGATGTCGAGCAGGAGAAATATATGCTACTTTTTCTTGCAGTAAAATAATCTCGACTGCATGAGGCACTCTCAGTGTGAGAGGGTGGAACAACACTACTGAGGCTGAAGCCTGCACTGCCATTGCAGCTGCGACTACTGCTTGTACACAGTGGGGTAGGGATCGTGCCACTGGGTCCAGCTGTGATGAATAGTAAGCTATGGGACGTTGCTTGTCCCCATGTTGCTGTGTCAATACTGATGTCATATAACCTTGCTTACAATCTACGGTTTGAAAAAATGTTTATGATAGTTTGGTAATCCTAAAACTAATGAGGACACTATCAATTGCTTTAATCTACAGAAAGCTGACTCTGCTTCTGGTGTCCATTGTAATAAATCTTGTGCTGCCATGGGCTTCTTGTATATCAAGTCAGTCAATGGAGCAGATTCCAAAGCATAGTTCGGAATCTAACTCCGACAGAAATTAGTTGTTCCCAGGAAGGACATCATTTCCTTCTTGGTAGTTGGTTTGGGTGCTTGTAAAATTGTTATTTTTCTTTCTTCATCTAATATACTGCCTTCTTTGGATATCACATATCCCAGGTATTTGACCTGCTTTTTCCAAAGCTGCAATTTGCTTTTGTTTACTTTATGTCTTTGAGTGGCTAAAAATTGTAGTAATGCTATGGTATCTTCTCTGCATTCTTGCTGGGTGGGTTCTGCCAGCAGGATGTCATGTACATAAAGTAAAATTTGACTGCCTCTTGGTGGGACAAATCCCGCCAAGTTACTTGCCATTTCTTGTGCGAATATTGTTGGGCTTTCACAGTACCCCTGTAGTAGTCGCGTGTATATGTACCTTTTCCCCTGAAATGTGAATGCAAACCAATGTTGGCTGTCAGGGTGTATCGGTACTGAAAAGAATGCATTGCTAATATCTACCACAGAAAAATACTTCTGTTGAGGCTTTAAGTCATTCAACAGGGTGTGTGGATCTGGCACCAAAGGTGCTCTAGGTATTACTGTGTCATTTACAGCTTGTAAATCTTGGACCATACACCATTCTCCGTTTGCTTTCCTGACAGGAAATAAGAGTGTGTTACATGGTGAATCGGGAGATTCTATCAGTATTCCTTCCGTAAGTAAAGCTGCTATTATAGGTTTGTTTCCTACTTCTGCATCCTTTCTCAAGGGATATTGTCTTTTCTGTGGTCTAAATGCTGATTTTGGTGCAATAGTAACTGGTCCTGCTGTATGAATTAGTCCTACATCCGATCTCCCTGCTGACCAGAGAGTTTCTGGTATTCCTCGTAAGGCTTTTTCTTCCTCTTCTAGTAAAAGTGCTACTCAACTGTCCTCGCTAGACTGCACGTGTACAGCTGGGTGTTTCTGCGTTATCCACTTTAACTTCTGTTTCTGTACTCCCTGTTCTGACAATTCCAACTCTGTTTGTTTTTCCCACTTTGTGACTATTTCTCCTAGATCTACCCATTTCACATTCTTGTCTTTAGTTAAACTAACATGTGGTAATTGATTAGATTTATAGAGTGCAAAGAATTCCTGGGGCAATGAACAGCTAACTACACTGTTCCCTTCTGTGTCCCAGTACAGATTACGTAATACTAATCTGTTTGCATGGTTTTTAAACAGCCCTTGCTCATATTCCTTATCAGGTCCTGGTGTGCTACAATAATACAGAGTACAGTGCAACAAATGCTGTTTATCAGTGTCAAGGGAGGGGGACTTACTGATGGCTACATTCATCAGTTCTTCAGTTACTGCCCCTGGACCAGTCGTAATCAAGTCCTGGCTGTACCAATAAAATGTTTCACCCTCTGGTTGCACTACAAACGTATCCATTTGTCACTGTGCTTCTATACCCTGCATAGTCGGAACTACTGCTATGCCAAATGTCTGCATAAGATCTCTGCCCAAAAGGTTTACTGGGCATTTTGCAGAAACAACAATTTTGCTTTTCTGGGTCATCCCTGAAACAGGGTCAGTTATTGCTATGTTATGGGAGAGTGGCTCCCGATACAGCTGTGTCCATTAGCTGCTTTCACTAATATGTAATCAAGTGATTCTGAATTTTCTGGTAGTTTGGAAGGATGTATCAGGGTTCGTGAAGCCCCTGAGTCACACAGGAATTTAACTTCCCTCCCCTCTACCAGAAGTGTAACTTCTGGTTTTGTGTCTGCTAAATAGAGCTCTAGGCTCAATAATGCTAAGTCCAAAATTTCACTTTCTTTACCATCTGTGATTTCTTGTACTTCCTCTATTTCTTCTATCACATCCTCTATTCCCTCTATCACATTTGCATTTGTTTTTCTCGGTTACTTCCTTCTAGTGATTCTTGACTATCATATAGTCAGTCCTCACCCTCCTTATCTTCCATGGCTACCTTCTTGTTTTGCTTGCAATCCCTTGTTAAATGTCCCTTCTTTCCGCACTTAAAACATTCACCCCTTTTTTTCCTGTCTTCAAACTCTTCTGATCATTTATCAGATTGTTTGTTTCCCTGGGCATTTTTCTTGCCCCTTTTCCTGGAATGTACTACATAAACTTTGGCTCCGTGTTCTATAGCAAATACCTGGGTTTTCTTTTTCTTTTTGTTATTAAAATGCCTTTCGGCATGTCTTGCATATTCAAGTAATGACTGTAATCTACTTGTACGGTGATCTACCATGTGCGTTGTAATAAAACTGCTAATGGGTGCAATACTGCCTTTCAAAAATGCATTCTTTAGCTGCTGCTCATATGGGGAATCATGTGTCTGGTCTGCAGGTACTTGCATTCCACAATGGTTATTAAAACATTCTAATAATCTAGCATAATATCTATCTACAGTTTCACTTTCCTGTTGGATGCATTGATTAATGCAAGTCCAGTCTGCCCTAGGCTTCCATTTCTCAGAGATTCGGTCTGTCAGACCTTTCACTCTGTTATCCAGCTCTGCATTGCTATGTGGGAGTGGCTTGTGTTCTGCATCATGGGGATTCCAGTTGCCACTGATCATGTGCCAATCTGGACCTATGATTTGTCTAACTACTTTTTTCTACTTCTTCTCCATTTAAATGATAACTTAACCTCATGCCCTGTAAGTCTTCTAAGAATTTTCTAAAATTAACTTTTGGATGAGGAATTCCCCCTGTGGCTTTCCGGATATCTTCCGGTGTCCACGGTCTATATACTAGGAAAGTCGGGTCCTGCCCTTCCTGTCCTGCCTGAGGATTTGGTACTTCTATGAGCGGACATATCTCTTCTTCACTCATAGCTCGTGAATTTTTGTTTATTTGATATAACTCAGTATCCCCTCTTAAGTTATGTGTTTGAGACCTAGTCTCGATGGGATCTCTGACATATGGCCTTGGCTTTGCGGTGACAGCCGGGTATAGCGGAGGTGGATCAGCTTGTCCACTCACTTCATATTCTGGTGCGGGAAGCGGAGGGGGCAGAGGGGCTGATGCTATTACCAAATTATTGTCTTCTTTATCTAGAAACATAGTTTTTGAATTATTACTTTTTTGTTCTCTACGGTTTGTTTCCTCAATCCACCTGTGTGCCTGAGGAATGTCTAATTGACGTTGCTTTTTTACCTGACCTTTTGCGTCAGATTTAAGCTGTTTGATAAGTTTAATAAGCAAGGATTTTTCTAATTTGCCATTAAATTCATATTTATTAACCCATTTTGTATAGTATCTAACATTGTCGGCACGCTGTAATTGCATATATTTTGCATCTTCGATTAGCGGTAGATCTTGGGGACTTTTTGTGCATTTATTACCCATATTGTTCTAACTGTTAAAAATGTTACGTAACCCTTCTTATTTTCACGTGGTACCATGATTTTCTTGTTTCACAGTTTATGTAGAATAACTGTCTTACCTATTCTGTTTCCCTGATCTATGACAGGACTGCAATCTTCCTGTCTCTGACTTGTAAAAAAAACAAATCTACTGACAGTTGATTCAAATAAAGTCCCTGATCTAAAACAGAAAAAAAAGGTAAATCTCGCCTTACCTGAGCCTCCGTGATCGACTATCTCTGGCTCGTATGATAACTCGTCCTCCAATCACAGATCAGAACAGTGGCTGGCCTCTTTTGAACGACAATTCAGTCGGAGGTCTTTCAAAGCAGAAGAACCGATGTGGTCTCTTCCCCGTATGGTTTAATGCCACCTGGCCCATCTGACCTAAGGCAAAGTGAGAGTTTCCGGTCCGAAGGACCAATCTGTCAAAGGAAAAAATAACTTCAAAATGATCAACACATGGCAGGTTCAGGTTAAGGCACTTTAATCTTGCAGCAAGGAAACAAAAACATGCTAATACAGAGCTTGTCTAACTAGAATCAGGAAGTGAAGCTATTCTTATACATTTCTTACAAGACATTGCCTACCAAGCTGACGTAATTAAATCACAAGTTCTTTCAATATTATTTCGTAGCAGCTGTTTGTCCATGATTTTCTGCTGGCACATCAAGTTTATAAAAAACTTCCTAAGAAAAACAACGTGGCCTTGATGACCACCGGTCAGATACAACTTCTCACTATGCAATGTTACCATTCAAGGTACTATGGCTAATTTGAGCACAAAGCAAGTACAGGTTATAGTTCATTTCTTCAAGCAGTCTTTGTTTGGTGTATCTTTTCTTTTCCGCAGCTGTGCATGTTCTCATAACACGAACAGAGCTGATTGTTCATATTCAATTACATTATAGAAAACAGTATTGTTCTATTCATTTATTTTCCTGACCTAGCAGATAATCACCTCCTTCTCAGTAGATTTCCAAAAGGCATAAACATGAATTTTGCTGTGCTAGCAAATAATAGGTCAGAGGGCATCTTGCAATTTCAGAAAGCATACTGCAGTTTGAAAAGGCATCTTATAATTTCATACAGAATTAAGCTGTACATAAAATAGAATGAAATGTGTTAACCCTTTTAGCTTCTAATAAGCACTAAACATATACATTAGTACATATTTTTCTAACATTCTCTATTAAAGAGTGAAGCGCTTGCCATATTCTTAGTGTTCTTTCATAGTGGCTGGTTTTGCGGTTATATGTACACTGCCTGCCATTGCAGTATAGAGTTCTTTGTTTTTTTTTTTTTTTTTTTTTTTTGTTTTTAGTACTTGAAATTGTACTGCCTGCTTGACCAAGTTGACTCATCGGGTTAGCAACTAGGCGCCAAAACCGAAACTGTAGGGTGAGCCCCTCTCCCCCGCCTTCTTGCATGGAAAAATTATATAAAAGAAATGGGAATTACAGTACTAATACTTGGTCCATGGGGAAGGTGAAAGGGGTAGACAAACTGTCTGCGCAGCTTTGTAGATGAAGTGTCTGATAGTAGTGGTTATTCCAAATGAGTTTGTGCTACCGAAGGAATTGCATATGAATAAGTAAATGCAGGCTGCTATTCTTTGCACGGCAAACCTTCAAATCTACTTAAATCTTAAACTAGAAGCATGTGACAGTATGTGTGAGGTGCAGTCTGCCCAAGTATAAAATGGGATGAAACTAACATGGTGGATACTGGGGCCATTGAAAATGAAAGGATATTTTTAAATTACCTTTTTTCCTAAGTAACCATAAAACTACATAGCTTATCCCGGCTAAGCAGATTAACTCCACATGACAAAGAGTACTGAAGGGGTCGTTGGGGAAAATGTTTAATTTTTGTGCTTGTGAATACATGGAAAAGTAATTAAGGGAACCTTGGGGGAAATTATTCACTTTGATGTCATTTGGTGGTGCTTGTGCATACATGGACAAACCTGACTGAAGGGGTCGTTGGGGAAAATGTTTCATTTTAGTGCTTGTGCATACATAGACAAAGTACTGAAGGAGTCGTTGGGGAAAATGTTTTATTTTAGTGCTTGTGCATGCATAAATTACTGAAGGGGTTGTTGGGGAAAATGTTTTATTTTAGTGCTTGTGCATACATGGACAAAGTACGCAAGGGATCCTTGGGGGGATGATGAATAATTTTGATGTAATTTTGTGGTTACTGTCTATGCAAACAGACTGCTGAAGAAGTCTTTGGGGAAAATGTTTTATTTTTGTGCTTGTGCATACGTGGAAAAGTAATTAAGGGAACCTTGGGGAAAATTATTCATTTTGATGTCATTTGGTGGTGCTTGTGCATACATGGACAAATCTGACTGAAGGGGTCGTTGGGGAAAACGTTTAGTTTTTGCCTTGTGCATACAGGGACAAAGTACACATATACATGATATAGACATTGATACTGAGCAAGTCCTGAGAGATTTCAATCCGTGCAAGGATTGGTGCATAAACCTATTTCCAGCATAATAGTGCATGACACTGAGATGCACAAAAGTGTGTTTTGCTTTTGTATGTCTAGCTGAGAAATTTCTGGATCTTGTATTTCCCTACTGCTTGCAAACGGGGTATTTCAAAGTAATCCATTTAATGTCAATTATGATTGACTAGAAATAAAGCTATTTACTGCACATTTGTATTTGCCATTTGTAATTAATTAAATAACTAGTTTTTCTCAGTTACTACTCCTGTATTAAAATACATACAACACTAAGCATTTTTATCATTGATAATTATGGTTAACAAGGTTTATGACAAGTTATGACAAATATGATAAGTACTATGCAGTGATATTGAATTCTTAGTAGAAGAGTATGCTGAAAAGTAGGAGAATGTTGTGTGTACTCATGGATGTTCAATGTTGCCATGTGAATCTTACTGTCACTTGGAACTATTTGATAATACCTTGGTATTTCTATTTAACTTGTATACATGTGTGTGAGTTTGTGTGTGTGTGTGTGTGGGGGGGTACAACTTCACTGGAATAAAGTCTGCAAAATTTTAAATGGGAAGGTATTTTGTTTTTTGACCCATGAAGTTATGAAATGCTCAAGCTGCTTCATCATGCAAGTAATTACCATCCTGGCATATGGTTGACAATGCTCATTCAGTGAGTGGCATCGTGAAAGGGGTGTGGCCTGGTCAGCAGTTTAAGGAAGTGCACAGACCACAATGGGTAGATGTGGGTGTGGCTTGTAGGGGGCAGCAGACTAGGAGCTGTCAGTACAAATCTGAAAATCCTGCCTACACCCCTGCAGCAGTACATAAGATTGTGACACTTACTGTAGGGATCCACTGGCTGTCTCTACACCTCAGTGACCCTCTGAAGAAGCTCCTTCACATCAGTCTGATGCAGGTCATCATAGTGATGAGCAGTCTGCTCTGTCTGGTAGATCTCTATACCTCTTTGTTGCTCACTTTCAATCCAGACCCAGATGTCAATCATCATGAAGTTCCTTGGTTTGGCTTTCATCCAATGCTCCACTCTAGCAGCATTTAGGTGGTCTTCTCCTCAGTCCAGTTGGATGCACAGATACATTGCAACCTCCTGGAAGTAGCTATCGCCATGCTCCAATGTAAAATCTAGGATAAATGAATATAATTGAAAAATGGTTACTGAGGTCCCATTCAGTTTGCAGGTAGCAATTGTCTGATCTGTAAATGTAGCAAAATCAGTATTTAAATGTGGCACTTATGTCATGTTATCAGACCACTGGAAAATAACAGGCATGTGCCACACATGGTACCATTTATCTATACCCATTGGCTACTTGTGCAGTGTACCTGGGTGTTAAATCAAACTTAGACAATTTATGCTAATGTGTGCAAATGGGATTACAAAACCTAAAATTTTAACGAATCTGATTAATTATATACGGTGCAAGTGGTAGTTAAACATGTCTGCACATTAAATTATCTTGCTTTCAGTGATAAAAGAGTCAGAGGTAGCTAATATGGTAAACTGGTACCTCCTAGCATTTCCGTTTTGGGAAATATTACATCTGTGTTAAACTTACTCGTTCGCAAAAGTACCTGTTTTAGATTTATTTTTACTGAAAAATTGTGCTTTAAGAAAAATGTTTTACTACCAAAATGTCGATTGCACTTTACCATTTATGCACATCATCGACATTGTTTACGTAAAATTCGTAATGCCAAATTGTCCAAATGCCAACCCCCCCCCCAAAACAAATGTCAACATTTCTGACTGCTCCACACCTAAAAACAATTGTTAACATGGGTCAAGAAGGGGGCAAGATGTCACAGTTCAAAATACTGGTGTTTGACTTTTTCAACATTTGGTGTTCGAAGTTTGCGTAAGTGGATTCGACGATATGTCATTCAAAAGTTTGATAGTAAACTCTTCAGCAATCTATAGGAGACTGAGTGGAAGGAAAGGGCTTTAAGAAACCCTGCATAAAACAGCTTTATTATGTTTTGTATTCTTTTTGTAAGGAACTCCTGAGGTTGCTCTAGTTACTGCTTATGTCTGGTCAGGTATGTACCAAATGGAGCAATTGTACTCTACAATTAATCTGATAAGGGTAGAGTATACTGGGATAATGACCTGTTGGACCCAGACGCTATGCCCTTTAATTATAATTTCTGCAACATAAAAGGATTTCCTTACCACTGTGGCCACATGGTGGTCAAATGGAAGGCTATTGTCTATGTGTGTACCCAGATCCCTGGCCACTGGGTCAATGCTTAGGGGTGTATTATCAACATGGTAATTATCTGGGATGGTTGACTTTCCAAAGCGTTCAATTATACCTTTCATAGCATTGAGTTTAAAACCATGGCTTTGGCACCATTTGGTAGTCAGAGCTAGACCTTCTTGAAGAATGCTAGTGTCTGTAGGTAAGTTGATGACCTCCTGTGTCCTATCAGTGAGCCTTATTTGCATCTAATACTTTGGTGATCCTCTCAAAAAAGTCCACCAGATTTAATAGACATGAGCTTCCTTTAACAAAGCTGAACTGTGATGGGCCCACTGCTTGCAGTTTACCTATGTCCTCATTTTTTGATGATTCTTTCCATAGCCTTACATATGAGACTGGTAAAACCTATGGGCCTGTAGTTACCCAGATCACAGGTTGGACCTCCTTTGTGCAGGGGAATGACTGTAGTCATTTCTATTCCTTGGGCACAAAACCTGATTGAAGGCTCCAGCTGAAAGGTGATTCAGGTGGACCAACGAGATCATGTATCATGCTATTTATTAAACATCCTGGGATGCTAACAATGCCCAGCGATGCAGTACTTTTGGCCTTGGAAAGTGCATTGATAACCTGTTCCCTAGTAATGGTTGGGGGATTGTGATGTATGATATTTCCTTTGGACTAAAGGGAGTGGGGGAGAAATTTGAGCTGAACCTGTCAGCCAAAAGGTTGGCAATGGCCTCTGGTTCAGTGTTGGTGATGCCATTTGCAAAATAAGTTCTACAAATTGTTGAGTATTTCCCCTGAGGTTACAGACATAGCTGTAGAAAGCTTTGTAGTTGTCATTTACCTGAAAAGCTATTTTTCTTCAAATTTAGCATTTGAAGTATTAATGAACCCTCTTAGCTGCCTGTTTAGATTGGTTAGGGAGCTTTTAGAATATATGACTTTGTTCCTCCTACGCTCAGCCAAGATTTTTTTTTACTTTTGTTGTATAACCAATTGGTAATGGGAATCAACCAGAGTGACTTACCTTTTGAGTTTGTCTTATTCTTAATATGAGTGGGCACTGTTCGCTCTATACAGCTTTCAATATGGCTGTACAGAGATTTTGTAAATAGCTCAACATATGCTAAGGTGTTTACTGGGATAGGGGGGTGCTTGGAGTTTATCTAAGGTGTTGCTTAATAGAGAGAGGTTAACCTTGGTGTAGCTCCTAAAGATTTTTGGTTTCACTGGATCACTGGATTTAATTAATACTGCCTCATGGTTTCACTGGATCACTGGATTTAATTTTTATTTCAAGTGATACTGCCTTATGGTCAGATCTGACAAGTGAAGACATCACCCCCCCCCCCAAGTTTGTGAATACAACGTCAAGGATGTTTGTACTCCTGGTAGGAGAATGAATCAGCTGATCTAGGATGTTGGTATTAACAATGTTTAGGAATCACTGGACTTGTGCATTAGAAGTGGTGTAGTATTCCCACTCTATATAGGGGTAGTTGAGAACCCCCATGAATATAATATTATGCTGAATGGTGAGGGAGTCTAGTATATTGAGACAAGTATTATGAGCTTCCTGGGACATGGAGGGAGACCTACAGATTGCAAGAATATGTTACAAGACCCTGTTTATGGTGAGTTGCACATGTATGAGTTCCAGTGGGTCATACACTTTAACTAGTCTGGATTATTTGCCATATATTGATACAACACTCTGAGTCTGTATGCATACCTGTGTCAGCTGTGCCCTGAGTTGGTGATCCTTGTTATGACAGATTTGTATATGTTCATAATGTTATATATTATGATTATGGTGTTATGTATGATGCCGAGTGTGTATATCTAGTGGGTGATAATCAGATGCACTCCATGCATTAATGTTTAATCTGTATACTCATGTATGTGTGGCTTGTCATGACTCAAAGTTGTGAGGTCAGATGCCACTGTGTTGCCTGGGTCTGCACTTGTAGTCACATCCCAACATAGCTACACCTGATACTTCTGCTGCCTGGTTTTCCATCCCCTATGTCCTCTTTCTCCTCCTCTGATACCTGTGGGATGACATCTTCAGACATCCGGGATTCTTTTAGTAGTTTATCCACACCTGCAGCTGGAAAACTGCTTTATGCTCTAGTTAGCATGCTGTGCAAAATGGCACAAACCATTATCATCTGTGTTGCCTTCTCAGGTGTGTATTGCAGTGCACCCCGGGATGTGTCCAGACATTTGAGCCTAGCTTTCATTACACTGAACATATGCTCTGTGGTGTTTCTGGTTGTTGCATGTGCTTTATTGCAAGCCTCTTCTGCAGGGTTGGATGGTTCACAGTACGGTGCCATTAGACATAGCTAAAAGCACATTTGGTCAGCATGCATATTTTTGGGACGGGAATCCTTACCTTACATCCTAGCTGTGTTCCTGTATTTACCTAGTAGTAGTCCCTCAGGTATTTCTCCTTACTGGAATGCAGTCTTTTAGTCCACTTTCCTTCCATAAGACAGCACTATGGACACTTTCAAGGTGAGCTGCCATGATATTTGTTATGCAGCCATCTAATGCACACACAGCTTGGCAGTTCAGGTATGGCCATGCCTTTTTGTTTATGTATCAGTCTGCTTCAGATGCTTTGGTGTCATGATAGGTATGTATCTTTAATCTATTGCAATGACTAAATGGGGGAAGTTTGCAATGCTGTAAAACTGTGCATTATAGTTCTCAGATCCATGGGAGTGGATGGAAAGTGGATGTCAACATCAACATTGTTGCACATTGCTGTCAGGAATTTTGCAAGGCTATAGCTGGCAGCTGTCTGTAATTCTCCCACAGAATCCCCCATGTGTCTCTAAAATGTCCCAGATGCAATTATACCCAGGATGAGACATACTATGGTTTCAAGGGAGGTGGAGTTTCCTAACAGGGTCCACACAGACATATGTGGGGCACACATTTTGTAGACAGTCTGTACCAGTTGATTGACTAGATAGAATCTGTCAATCATTTGCTGCTTTGACAGCTAGCTTAGTTGCAGCTTTGCAATGACTTTGGCTGGCTGCTTTCTAGGGTACACAGCCATATCCTCATTTATGGCTTGCACCACTGTAGTCTGTTGCAGTTTATTAACTGCAGGTTGCATTTTCATGTTTTTTTTTTGTACTTTTATAGAATTCAGCAGAATCTGTAGTAATAGCTTCTGTTCCTTGATGTCGATATAGAATATGCCAAGGATTTCAGAAACAGAGTCAGCATTGCAATTTGCTCATTAAGTCACTTTGGGCGTGCACAATATGTTTTTTAATCAGATGGCATGTGTGGAATCCATGATTATCTTACTCTGAATAGGTAAGCAGTCTGTGTGGTTTCAGAGTGCCTTCTAAAACTGCATCTGCATCTGGTGCACTGAAGTCTTCATTTAGCTTGCTGTGCTGTCTGTATATAGCTTTCAAGAATATTATGAAATATGGCCCACGGTATTATTTTTGCATGTATCAAGGTAGTTTCTTAGATGATGTGTACTGCAGAGTCAATTTTGTTTTACATTTTTGTGCCAGTTTCAGTGGTACTGATATTTGTGTGTTTCAACTTATTTAAGTACTATCTATCTATTATCTATCTATCTATCTATCTATCTATCTATCTATCTATCTATATCTTACTTTTATAAAACCTTAAGTTTTAAAAATTATATACTGTTATATCTAAACAAACTAGCTGTTATGAAAGTTTGCTTCTTTGTTTCTTCTAGTAGATATGTTAGGTAGAAAAAAGAGAAAAGAAAAGTAAACAGTAAAATGACGGTTACAGACCCACATGAAAACTCAAGAGTGAAATGAAACCGTATTAATTCAATCCCTCGTGTATTCTTTTATTATATCCTATGGTGCAAGAATAATATATTTGTCCAGCATATTACTAACCTTTCAGAAGAGTACTAATCAGAGGTTCACATGAGTGAAACATTCAGAATAGATTGTGGAGATAACATCTGTGGATTAGCCTCAGGCAAATGTTAATTATTGTTTGCTATGCCAATAAAGAAATATGTAGAGACATTATTTTATACAATTTTATAGTTCTTTTAACCTTTTGGCCTATGCTTCTGTAAGGATACCACCACTAGTAATTGTGGTTTAAAACTCTGCTTGAAAGCTGTACTTGAGAATGAACAGCAGGTATTCTTGGACAATTTTACATTCCTTATTGGTAACAATCATTGCACTGTTATTATTGTATAAAGAAAACAAATCTATCTGTCTGTCTATCTATCTGTCTATCTATCTGCTTATCATCTGTCAAAACTGTATTTACTGATTATTTTCTTTTAGCCTAAATTAAAATCATTTAACATGGCATTTTTCATAAAATACCCTCTCTATGCTTGCCATAGGAGTACGCAGAATGTTTCTTAATATCTTGTGTTCAGCACAAAGCTTAATTGCTTTCATTCATTCTAGTCTACTACAAGAAATGGTGTCATCATTTAGGAATAAGCCTTACAATTTAGCACAAGTAACTTTCTCATTGTGTATCTAGCGCCACTTTCAGAAAATGACTGTAAGCTTTAAGGTTATCCCCTGAAGTAAAAGGAAAGCACTTAAAAGACATGTTCCAAAAATGATTTCAGGAAAATAATGCATAAATGAACAGAGAGGAAACCAAGAAAACAACTTCATGGTTTGAGATAATGGTATCTGTGTAAGCTTATAAAGCTTGTGTTACTGCTCATGATGAGGTTTATAATTAATTATATATTTTGTCCTTATTTATAGGTGGCATTTTTGGTAGACTCTTATGTAACCTGTACGTACGTATGTATGTACAGTGCTTGTATTATTTATGCATAAAAAAATGAGCATGGAGTTGCTTCATATGCTTGTCATTCATGTATAGAATTCAAGACTGCACACATTCTCTGTAATGTTCTTTTGTTATATCACTTTGTTGTTGTACAAACATAAAAAGATTGTATTGCTTTAGAATGCATATACTTACCATACTCCCTGATCCTCACTACCATTAGGACCCAGTTAGCATTATGGGAAACCAGTATTCAAAACCCTGTAATCTATTATGGTGAACACATTCCACAGGATATAATAAAATCCATGTAGGCACCATGTAATGTATGCATGTACATGGCCACGGTTCCCCACTGGCAGCGTGCCATGCATATTAATGATGGCCCTCTGCAGAGGGAGAGCATAGGAACAGGGATAGTAAATCAGTGTAGAGGCACCCGTGGTTGTGGATGTGTACAGGCTGAGGCTCCCTGTACTGCTCCCCGCTACTGTTGAAATGCTGTGAATTGGTTCAAATGTGCAATATTTTATATTTATGATTTTTTTCCATTGCGCCGCAGAGCACAGCAGTGCCACGATGTGCTCACATATAGACAGCTGACACCAGCCGGACATCTAAAAATGATAACCGGATATCATTAATTATCATAATTATGTATTTTTTGTATTTTTTTAATGTTTTTTTAATTGCTATTTGCATGGTGTGGAGCACCGCAGACCCAAGTGCTGCACTTATACATACATAGCTGGCAGTTGCTAGACATCTTAAAATAGAAAACGGATGTAATTAATTGTATATGTCTGGGTCTATTTAACTGCATTTGCATGATGCACAGTGTGCTTAGCAATGTTAAGTAGCTTAATGGGTAGAAATACAGCCTAATGGTTAGTAGGTTCTGGGTTTGAGTCCATGGCAGTCATAATATGTTTTTGATTAAATTTATTATATATGTTTAATTTTAAAAACAACTTTGTGAAATATGGCATTTCTGCACTATGCCTAGCACTGCTTAAACATGCTAATGGCTACTGCTGTTTGCATGGTGTTAAGCATAGCTAAAACCTTGGTTGTGTGAGTTGTCATGCTGCTTAGCTCTGCTTAGCTGGTTTGCACACTGCTAAGCAATGCAACCCTTTTTTGAATGTTCAATGATGTGTAAGGGTGGTAAAACAGCCTATATTAAGGCCAATAGATGGGAATTCGCACCATTCATTGGAGTCTCATCATGTGTTAATATGACAGGCAGTGCTGGTGAAGCTGTACACTTTTGGGCATAGAGATGGTGTGTTCAGGAGTCCAGGGTCATTGTTGGAATTCTGGTAAAAAAATTATAAACCCAGGCTGATGCAGGGTGGTTTCCAGGGCTTGGAATGTAAGGCGGAGGTCTGGAACCAGTTGGCCAGGAGCTCACCAGTGCTGCTGGTATCCCCTGCACAGGTGAGCAATGTTGCCACCATTTTGATGACCTGAAGAGAAGAAAGAGGGGAACCTTGGACACCTGAGTCCAAGAGGCATGTTTTCCACAGTTTTATTAAACTGCAAGTTGAATGTCTGCAAAACTGGTATGCATAATTATGTGCTTCTCTTTCAACAGCTGTGCCATGCCAGGCACCTAGCTAGGTTACACCATGAGTGTGGCAAGTACAGATTTAGTAAGCTAACTGTAGTGCAATAAGCAAGAAAGAGTAAAGCATATACTACAATAAAATATGCACAATAAAAACTGTAGTGCAACAAATGAGCAAGTAGCACTCTAGAGCAATACATGGGCAATTAGAGCTGTAGTGCAATAAATGTACAATAACAACTGTATTGCAATAAACAATACCAGTAACAGTAAGTAAAATGGTGTACAGCAGAATTGTGTTGTCATAACCATTGCAGTAGAGCTATATGCATTGCTTATCTATGGTAAGGTTGCTGCAGTCAATTGTAACACTGTCTCCAGGCCAATATCAGTCACATAATGTTCTCTGTTCCTCCTATTCCAGGTGATAAAGGTATATGAGTGAGGTAGCCAACTCTATGGACAGATATTGTCTGTGGACTTCACAGACATTTATCAGCAATGCCAATAAAGTGTTAAGCAGCATTTTTGATTCCTACAGAAATCTGTTTCAATAAATGAAGTATGAATGTATGCCATACATGCGTGTTCTACTGTCACTGTGGTCAAGTAAAGCACTGTAATAGTTCTAGAATGCAAAACAAATTCAGTCACATAATGGTCTCTATTTCTCCCACTGCAGGAATGAAAGGCATATGGTTGAGTTAGCCCATATTATGAATAGATATGATTGTGCTAACATTTCACAGACACTTATCAGCAATACCAATAAAGTGTTAGCAGCATTGTTGATTCCTAAATAAATCTGTTTATATATTTCCAGTACAGCAAATGTCCCCTGCAACCACAGCTATTGGGTTCTATTCACATGCCTGCCAGCTAAGGCATGATGGATGTCTAGTTTATGTACTGTACATGAACATGTCTCTCAAGTGTTATGATTTCTCTTAATGCCATTAAAACTGCCTAATCTGTCTGTCACAGGATTACCAGGAAAATGATTACATAGAATGCAATTTATTACCAAATCCTCTTACAGAACATCTTGGTGGTTATATAAGTCCACATTACGTGAAAGTGTTCTTTGTAGTAGTGTACCTGCATTTGTTATTGCTTGGCCCATATTGACCCATGCTAACAGACTGAGAGGTGCGTATGTGCTACTTCAGCTATAGAAGAATTGAAGTCACTGTACTCAAACCTGACACTGCACATCTGTAGAGTATTTATTATCAGTCTTTTCAGGGATATAGTCTGTATTGTCAGTAATGGAATGTCTCTCACTCTCTCTCCTCACCCCCTATCTTCATTTATTTATTATTGTTATTTATTATTATGGTTTAATATTCACATATTTTGTTAAACTAACTATATTTTTGCAAACTGTGATGTATTATTGTTATGTTTTATTATGATTCTATATTAACATATTTTGTTAAACTAACTGTTTTGTTGGCCTTATGGTTTACTTCTTAGTGGCATGCTGTTAACATACTGACTGTTATGTTACTTAATGTTGTAATATACATTAATATATATTTAGATTGTTAAATATGATGCTCCATTCAGTTAATACTAACATTGGTTTGGTTATTACTAACCTTAACTTATTGCTATACTTCATTTACCACAGCACATCAAGGTAGGCCAGTTCTGGCTGATCTCCCTACCTTCCTTCATCTGTCTGTGGCACTGTGTCCCAGATTGGTAGTGCTCCCTCTGCTGCCCCTGCACTACCTGTGGCATTGAGTAGTACTGCCCCATGGGATGGGGCAGGCCCCCCTCTGGGAGCATTGGGGGAGGGGGAGTCATCACCTGGACTGATCTGTTGGATTTGGTGCACAGGATAGTGTACTATGAGTTTGACTCTTGTCTGACCCTGATTAAGGACATGAGGCCAACCTGGTGGGCCAGCCTCACCCAGGTGCCTAGCCTCCACCAGTAATTTGGTCCAGTTGGCTAGACAACACAGTTATGTTGTCCACACCCCTCTCTTTGGGTTGAGAGTCCAAAGTCATGTACAAATTCTGTCAAAGTGCACAGTTGTTGCTGTACAAGAATGAATAGCTATGGTTCTTTCCTACACCCTTCCTGCACATCCCTATTTGCCTTACACTATATTTTCCCCCTGCTTTCACACCATTTCACCACTTTTCTATCTCTCCATTTTTCTTTTCTTTATATTTTTTAGCACAGTGCAATTTTGCTAAGCTCAGCTAAATAAAGCTATAGTGAATATATGTGTCTTTAAAATTGCAATGCATAGTTACAAAACAAACACATGTCCCATATTTCGAACCAAATACCATCACACCTGCAGATGATTGCATTAACCTGCCATGCCACACAACTCTTCATTAATACAGATGATTTAAACAAACCATAGTAATTGCCAGGTACAGTCATTAAGCATATTTCAGTGGAGGTGTGCACCACACCACACCATGCAAACTTGATTAAAACATAATGGAAAAACGGGGGTGTACATTGGACTCTGGTGCAATAATACACCAGTAAAAACCCAAAGGCAATAATGGATGTAAGTGAGGCTTGTGGCAGTAGGTAAATGTGCCCTTTTATCAGCAACATATAGAAAGAGACCTGCTAAGGCATTAATGGCAAAATACATGTTGAGCTGTGACCCTGGTGCAGAAAAACCACCATATAGCCATGCACAAAAAAAAAAAATAATAAAAAAGTTGTCTAAGGATGTATCTTCTGGTATTTAAGCCCTAACTTTGAGAGGGTTTCTGTCTGTACACACTGAGCAGAGTGGAAGAGAGGTGTTGACTACAACTCTTAGCTGAGTTATATAAGTATTCTGTTTTTTTGATTATTTATACTGATTATTGTTTCTAGCAATTTATATATATATATAACTTTTTATTGCCTGCTGCATAGTTTATGAGTGTATTTTTATTGCTCTTAACTAATCTGCATGGGTAACTCATTTGTTTGCAGTTAAAAGCATTCTGTAGAGTCTCATTGCTCCTTTATCTGTTTAAAAACTTTCATTTTGTGGCTTTCTGTAGTGCTTACTGTCTGTAGACTAATAGCTTTAGTATTGTCCTAGTTCAGAATTGCTGGCTCTGGGCTTGTTTGTTTATACAGTGATTGTTCAAAGCACATGAACAGGCCATCCTGAATTAGCTGAAGCTTTTCTTTACTTGGCTAGATTGTGTTAATTGGCTTCTGGCTAGTGGGGGCTGGTTCTTTTGTGTTTTTGTAAAAAAAAAAGAAAGTTGTCTAAGGTTGTATCTTCTGGTATTTAAGCCCTAACTTTGAGAGGGTTTCTGTCTATATACACTAAGTAGAGTGGAGGAGAGGTGTTGACTACAACTCTTAGCTGAGATATATAAGTATCCTGTTTTTTTTTTCGATTATTTATACTGATTATTGTTTTCAGCAATTTATATATAGCACTTTTTATTGCCTGCTGCATAGTTTTTGAGTGTATTTTTATTGCTATTAACTAATCTGCATGGGTAACTGATTTGTTTGCAGTTAAAAGCATTCTGTAGAGTCTCATTGCTCCTTTATATGTTTAAAAAACTTTCATTTTGTGGCTTTCTGTAGTGCTTACTGTCTGTAGGCTAATAGCTTTAATATTGTCCCCACCCTTCCTCCCTGTTGGTGTCTTGCTGTTATACTTGGTGGCTTTGCAGTTGCCCACCCTTACTGTAAATCTGATCTGGGACACTCCTCCCAGTCTAGTGTCATTAGCTCATTCTACCTAATACAGAGAAAACATTTGATAAGGCCTTCTGTTTCTCCTTTTTCCCTTTCAAAAAAAAGTGCCCGAATCTCCTTGTGTTCTGACTGTGCTTCTCAAACATTTTAGAAATATAGAGTATATTTCAGAGCATTTATTATAACTGTAATTGCCTTAATATTGCTACAACTCAAGTGCTCTAGGCTGCATTGTTTGTGTGTTTTAGCTGCTTTTCTGTATAAACAGACTTCTTTGTATATGTAGAATAGCTACTTATTCTGCTGTGTTACTGCCTCTTAAGTCGTTTTTCGGTTGTGCACTTGCCTAGCTTAATTTAAAAAGTTTTAAATTGCTAATTTTGTAGAGTTTTAATCGCATTTACTGTATAGGACTACACACTCAAGTGTGTTAGACTTTTCTGTGTTTATTTACTGTATTATTGCATTGTTTAGCCTGTTTCAACAAAAAGAAATACTATCTTGTTTGCTCGTTTCCCACCTTTTCTAGCCAGTCCATATCCCAGGCTTTGCTTGTCTCAGGACTTTATTTTCTGTGCTCAGAGCTATCCAGACCATCCTGTGGTAGGGAGAAGTCCTACTGCTTACCAATGGGACTGGTGAGCATTGTACTGCCTATCTAACCTTAGAGGAGTGGTTTCCAGCTCTGAAATTGTAATCTTACTAGTGAGACTGATGAGCATTGTACTGCCTATCTAACATTAGAGGAGTGGTTTCCAGCTCTGAAATTGTAATTTTATTAGCCTTTTGGGATGATTTCTATTCCTTTCAGCTTTCTGGCTTAAAAACGCGTGTGTTTGCACATTTTTCACATCGTGCAGCACTGCGAGGCTACAGTTAAACTATTCCAGGTGCCAGAAAGTCTACTCTTCAAACTTTCCCTTAGAACTAGCTGGTTTCTCAGTAGTAGCACTAAATTCTGAACCACTGTGACTAGCACTTGCTCTAGAACCTGCTGGAAAGCACTAGGAAGCCTGAAACTGATTAAAGCACTCAGCTCTCCTTGTCAATAAGGAGAAATTAATCATAGACACTAAACAGCCTATAATTGCAAAGTACCTTGCAAAGGTAAGGGAAAACAGCTCTTAAACTTTACAAGAAAGCACTAGGAAGCCTGAAACTGATTCAAGCACTCAGCTCTCCTTGACAATAAGGAGAAATTAATCATAGGCACTAAAAAGCCTATAATTGCAAAGTACCTTGCAAAGGTAAGGGAAAACAGCTCTTAAACTTTACAAAAAAGCACCTAAACAGGCATGTCCAAGGGTCAGCTTCCGGTGATTTCTCTTGTCCACCTGGTGAATCTGGGCATACTGGGCAATGTGGCAACTGCCTCATGTACACAGACAATCCTCTCCTCCTACCACCCAACATTACAACCTGCAAGAGATGCACTTACATAGCCAAACTGGAAGCAAAGCTCTCTCCAGCCAATATTATGCTAGACAGTCAAGAGGAGAAGGTTAACATCTGCATTACACCTCAAGCAACTCATAGCCCTTCAAAACCTACATCATCAACACCCACATAGCAACACTAAACCCATAATTGCGGAGGCCCTTAACATTAACCTGCCCAAGCAACAAGGACCTCCGAAGCCGAAACGCAAACAAACACCAGTCACAACCAAAGTGACACATAGCTCACAACACCAGTGTGCCACCCAACAACAGCCCCTAAGGCAAGACAATGTACCCAACACTTTAGTCATAGGTGACTCTATAGTCAGGCACACTGATGTCCCACTCACCAGGCTGAACAAGGAGAAAATTACAGTCAGCTGCCTGTTGGGTGCCAGGATCCGCCACATAATGCATGCACTCAAGTCACTCCACAACAAGTACAAATACGACTCTGTCATTGTCGATGCTGGAGTGAATGAATTGAGACGTACCTCCCTGGACTACATGAAAAGAGACATGGAAGAGCTCTTGGATCATGTGACCCAGGCAGGTATGACCCTAGCCCTGAGTAGCATCCTGCCTTCACCCAGAATGATACCACAGTATAAGGACAAAATTATTGACTTCAACAATTGGCTAAGCTTCTGGTGTCATTCAAAGGGGGTCCAGTATTTGTCTGCCTGGGAAGACATGATTGACAAACCATGATGCTTTGCCAGAGATGGTCTGCACCTGTCACCCCTGGGATTCAGATTACTGGCTAAAGCTCTTGCCACCCCTATAGTGCCTTTTTTAGGCAAGGTTCAAAGGATAAAACCACCACCATAACAGATACAAGCATGCAAAATCTGAAGGTAATGCTACTCAATGCTAGAAGTCTAAACCTCAAAATACACTCTCTCGAGGCACTCCTAAAAATGGAGAACATTTATATCTGTGCAGTAACTGAGACCTGGTTCAAGGCTCCAGAGAACACCCCTGCAAAACCAGGCTACAATTCTTACCACACGTTTTGGCCACAAAACCAAGACTGAAACACTAAAGGTGGAGGAGTGTCCATATTCACCAAGGATATTCACACCTCCAGGCTAGTTGCCCAACACAATGCATCTGAAATTCTCCAGGTGCAACTAACACTAGGTAAGACTGCAATCCAAATTGTAGCTTGCTACAGATCCCCCACCATGCCTCAAGATTCTCACTACACCTTTCTAAACATACTGGAAAATATTAAGATACAACCAATCGCCCTAATACTGGATGATTTCAACTACCCTGCCATTAATTGTGAAATATGCTCGGGTACCAACTCCTTTTCCCAACAGTTCTTGGAATTCATAAATTCCAATGCCCTGGATCAACTAATCCATTGTCCCATCAGGGGCTTTAATATCCTAGACCTAGTCATTACCAACATGGGAGATAGATGCTCCACACCAGTGGTCACCTCCTCATTGGTCAGGTATGACCATAAGCAAATCACCTTTGACATCCACAGCCCACCCCCACCCCACAGTAAGGAAACCTCCTTAAAACACTTGTCCAAAGTGAACTTCATGCTACTGAAGTCAGAAGTGACAAACTTCACAACACCCATGCAGATGAGATCTGGAAGTTCAACTGCAGAATCCTACACTAAGGCACCATACGAGCACATCCACTCGTGCATGAATCGTGCTATCTCAAATAGTACCAAGATGCTCTTCTCCAAAAAAAGGAAGCCAATCTGGTGGTCCCCTGCTATAAACAAACTATACAGCAGAAGGAAGAAACTGTTGCAGAAAAGAGGAAAATCCCAGGATGCAAAAACTCCCTCACCAGCCTCAGTAAGAAGCTGAGATCCCTCATAAAATCCTCAAAAGCTAGTTATGAAAATAAAATTGCCAAAGATTCCAAAGAAAACCACAAGGCATTCTATAGTTATGTCAAGAATCTAAATGGCAATGCTCAGGTCTGCTCTGAGCTACAACAGAATGGCATTAAATATACTGACTGAAATGCCACAAAACAAACCAAACTTTAAAAAGGAAGCCTGCAGGATGATAAACCTCAGCAGATGCACCAATTCCAGACACAGGGATGCTGATAAACTGCAAGTTAAAAATTTTATTTTAAGCTCAACAAAAATAGGCTTTTTGTCAGTGTCCCACACCAACTTCATCAGAAAAACAAACAACACATTCAGCTTACACCTTAATAAAAAGCTCATAAATCAAATAACTACTTAGCAATTAAGCCAATACATTCACAACACCAGCTCAAACCCTTCACTGAGGACTCAACCTTACTGAACAAGCAGTAAAAGGAATATCCATACTTTTGTAAGCCATGCTGAAATAGATAAAAAATAAATGAAGAAATTAAAATAGATACAATCTACAAAAATAAATACAATACAATTACCTAACCAAACTTCTTAATTTTAAAATACAAGAAATGGATAACATTCCATTTAAGCCTGGATAATGATAAGCTTCTAGTTTTAGCTGCCAAATTAATTCCTTTTGTTCTAAAAGTAACATATCTGGATCACCCCCTATTGGAATGATCAATGACTGAAAAAGTAAATTCATGACCTGGGTATTCCTTAACATGCCTGGCAAGCGCATTCTCCATCTTCTCTTTTTTGATGGCATAAAGGTGCTCATAAAGGTGTTCCTGTAGTTTCCTGTCAGTTCTTCCTATATAAAACACCGGGCATGAAGAGCACCTAGCCAAATATACCACATGTGAACTGGCACAGTTAAATCTACCCCTGATGGTGTATTTGGTCTCCCCAATACTAAAGAAGGTCCCTGCTTTAATAAACCTACAGAATTTACACATATTGCATTTGTACATCCCCTTAACCGGGGCATGGTTCGATTTTATCTGTAGAATACTCTTCAGATTCAACCCCCTCCTAAACACCACCTTGGATGTAATCTCAAACCGTGAGTTACCTTGCACGTCTAATTGTAAAATACTCCAATTTTTCTTTATGATGGAGGAAATGTCCCCTGCATCAACACTGAAAGTTGTAATAAAACTGCAAAGGTAATTCTCATGGGCTTGCATATGGGATGGTTTGGGGTTCTGGGGTGCTACATTATTCCTCAAAATTGGTCCTACGCCAGCTATAGATACTTCTAGGAGCAATAGGTCATCATTTGGGAATGAGGTGGATGCTCCTGGTGGTTCAGTCCAACAGAACCAGACTCGGCACAGTGACCGGTTGTCTTCTCGGAACCAACCATCTGATTCAGCACCAGAAGGCATCTACTTCTCTGAAGTACAGACCGACACTAAGGGACTCTGGCTAACAAAGTTCGCAGATGACTGCAAACTGGGAGCCATTATTGAATCCCCAAATGATGTGGATATTCTACAAAAGGGCCTTACAGAAACAGATGCCTGGTGCCAGAGCCATGGGCTCACGCTTAATGCCAAGAAATGTATACTTATCCCCTTTGGAATAAAACATGTACCCATGAATTACCACATAGGTGGCAGGACACTAAACATCGAAAGTGTGATGAGAGACTTAGGGACACAGGTGGACAGTGGTCTCACTTTCGATAACCACATCGCCACAACAGTCAGGAAATCCTTCTATATGGCACACCTCATCACTAAGGGCTTTTCATCCAGAAAAAAGGAGGTCATTGTCCCACTGTACTCATCCCTCATTAGACCCATTATAGAGTATAATGCCCCATTTGGTATGTACCTCACAAGACATCTGCAACAGCTGGAAAGGCCACAGGAATACCTCACTAAAAGAATCACAGGCCTAAAGCAGATGCCATATGCTGACCGTCTAAAAAAACTCCAGCTATACTCTGTGGCATATCGTCGACTCAGAGGCGATCTCTGCTTAACATACAAGGCCATGTCAAACCTTGAGCTGTTGGACATACTCCACTTAAAGAAATCCCAATCCCTCAGAGCCACACGATCCAAGGATCTAAACTTTGTCATCACATTGAACAAAATATGCTGGAGGGATAGGTTCCTGACCAAGAGACTCCCCATACTCTGGAATAGACTGCCCATACATGTCAAGCAGAGTGCCTCATTGGCCCTCTTCAAAAGGAACCTTGATGATTGGATGGGAGATATGAAATTCACCCCAGGTATCATGTCAGTCACCCTGCTAGACAGGGGTCCAGAGAAGTAAATATTGTGGGAAGAAATATCCAGGGAATTGTTATGGCTAGGCTTGCATAGGCCCTAGGGCCGATAGCCTAGTACCAACCTATGAACCTATGATGGATGTAGAAAATGTTTGTCACAGTCTGTATGTGTGCATATATATCTTGCAGGTACATCTGCTGTAGCAGTGACTAAGTAGCTCAGTCTGTTAAATGCCTTATAAACAGTACATTTTGCCACACACAGTCCTGGGTTCAAATCCAGTCACGGGTAGCACTGGAATTATAGTATTGTCATATTTATCCACATGTTGAGCAAAGACACAACAAACATGTGACCTAGTACTCTATTAGTAATACTGCTGCCTAACATCCTTACCTTAAACATATGCCTTAGTTGGACTGGAAAGGGTAGCCTCACTCTGGCTCTACCTCTAAACATGGTGACACAGCTCCCACAGTAACTCCTACAGCTTGTTGTCCTCCAAAGTGTTCACAGTCTCTGCCTATGTCTATTACATGCAGCAGCATCTGCAGCCTGTAGCACACCCATCTATATGTAAAAGTTGATGCTACAGACCTACCCTCTTTGATGTAGTAGTCTCCTCACCCCAGTAATGCTCAGCACAACATATCAGAAAGGGCCGCTAATCTACATTAAGACCTTATATAGTGTACTGTGGTTGCATGTGATTGGCTGATGATAGTGCAAATCAACTGTGCTGGCTGCAATTAGCATTTCAGAACCACAGATTGGTTAAGAGGCAATCACCTGCTTATGAGAAGCTTGTTAAAAAGGCAAGCAGCTGGCTATGGGAAACCAGTCTGTGTATGACTTTCCTCACACAGAACACATATATGCAAAATATTAACTATCAATGCATATCAGCAGAGGAGTACTGCATCCCATCAGGTATGTAACCTTTTTTTACATCAGGATGCAGATGTGTGAATATACTTAGGGGAGTAGGGATCACAGCAAAAAGCCATTCTTAGAGCTATGATAATGACATGTCAATGATCGCTAGATTTGTTACACATGCAGAGGATGTGCAATACAGCAAAGGTGGAATGTATTCTCTGCCTATGTCTATGACCCTAGCCCTGAGCAGCATCATACCATCACCCAGAATGATACCACAGTATTAGGACAAAATTATTGATTTCAACAATTGGCTAAGTTTCTGGTGTTATTCTAAGGGAAGCCAGTATCTGTCTGCCTGGGATGACATGATTGACAGTCCTCAATGCTTTGCCAGAGATGGCCTGCATCTGTCAACCCTGGGCTTCCTAATACTGGCCAAGGCTCTTGCCACACCTATAGTGCCTTTTTTAAGCAGTGTTCCAAAGACACAATTACCACCGTAGCAGCTAAAAACAAATGCAATTTGAGGGTCATGCTGCTCAACGCTAGAAGTCTAAATCTCAAAATGCACTTGCTTGAAGTACTCCTTAAAAGGGAGAACATTGACATTTGTGCTGTAACAGAGACCTGGTTCAAGTCAGCAGAAAGCACCCCTGCAATACCAGTCTACAACTCATTTCACACCTTTTGGCCCTAGAACTTGGACCGAAGATCCAAAGTTGGTGGTGTTTCCATATAAATAAAGGATGCACACACTTCCAGACTGGTAGCCCAACATAACACATCTGAGATACTTCAGGTGCAACTAACATTGGGTAAGACAGAGATTCAGGTTGTAGCCTGCTATAGGTCCCCAACCATGTCCCATGATTCACACTCCACATTCCTAAGCACCCTGGAGAATATTAGGGTCCAACCTAACACTCTCATACTGGGTGACTTCAACTACCCCTCCATTAACTGGGAAAACTATTCATGTACCAATACACTTGACCAATGCTTTCTGGAATTCATTAATTCCAATGCCCTGGACCAGCTCATTCTTACCCCCACTAGAGGTAGCAACATCCTTAACCTGGTCATTACTAACATTGGAGACCATTGCTCTACACCAATAGTCAACTCCTCCCTGGTTAAATCTGCTCACAAGTTAATCACATTGGAAATCCACATCCCTCCCACACTGCAACAAAGGTAACCGCCATGAACAACTTCTCCAAAGCTAACTTTGGGCTCCTAAAAACAGAGGTGGCTAACTTCATGGCACCCATGCAAATGGAGAATAGTTGCATGACTGCCAAATCATACACCAATGCACTGAATGAACATGTACACAAATGCATGGATCTCACCATACCCAATAGAATTAAGATGCTCTCCTCAAAAAAGGAAGCCAATCTGGTTGTCTCCTGCCATAAACAAACTCTACAACAGAAGGAGGAAACTGATGTGGAATAAGGTGAAGTCTCAAGACTGGAAATACTCCATTATCAGCCTCAACAATAGGTTGAGATCCCTCATCAAATCCTCTAAAGCTAGCTATGAAAACAGAATTGCAGCAGATAGTAAAAACAACCAAAATGCCTTCTATAGGTATGTAAAGAATCTCCATGACAATACCCAGATTTGCTCTGAGCTACTGCACAATGGTACTTCCTATACCGAGCCAACAGATTTTGCAAATATACTGGCGGACATATTCAGTACTAACTTTACCCCTCCCCTCCCAAGGATCAATCACAATACCAGCAGATTGCCAGACACCCAATATTACTGCTGCACAGGTTAAAAGAGCACTGTCCAAGGCCAAGAATACAGCTTCTATGGGACATGACTGTATCCCTGGCTGTATTCTACATGAACTACAGAGTGAACTGGCACCTCACTTGTGTGCCCTGTTCAGTCACAGCCTCACCTCAGGCTTTTTCCCTACTGAATGGTGCACTGCTACAGTCATCCCTCTCTACAAAGGAGGAGTGACTACAGACCTTGGGAACTATCGCCCCATTAGCCTGACGAGTCTGATATGCAAAGCTATGGAACACATCATCATGGACCTAATAAACAAGAATACAGGGAATCTCCAATCTCTGGATCCTACACAGTTTGGTTTTGTGAAGGGTAGATCATGCCTGCTTAACTTGTTCAACTTCTTTGAGTTAGTCACCAGAGCTGTGGGTGAAGGTAAGGTGGTTCATACAGCCTATCTTGATCTGGCTAAGGCCTTTGATACCATTCCATACTCAGGAATCATAGAAAAACTTACTAAGCTTGGCATCAACCCCTATATCACTAGGTGGGTTGCAAACTGGCTCACAGATAGAATCAAGAGAGTGGAAGTAGCTGACTCCAAGTCAGACTACTGACCAGTCACTAGTGGACTCCCACAGGGTTCGGTCCTGGGTCCTCTCCTGTTTGGTATCTACTTCTCTGAAGTCCAGGCCAACACGAAGGGACTCTGGCTGACAAAGTTCACAGATGATTGCAAGTTTGGAGCTATTAACTCCCCAAGTGATGTTGACATCCTGCAGAAAGGCCTCAATGAGACCAATGACTGCTGTCAGAACCATGACCTTAAGCTCAATGCCAAAAAATGTGTCTTCATCCCCTTTGGGAAAAACCCAGTTCCCTTGAATTACCACATTGATGGTAATCCACTGAACACAGAAGGAGTTATAAGAGATTTGGGAACACAGGTTGACACCAACCTCTCGTTTGACCACCACGTTGCCACTGTGGTCAGAAAGTCCTTCTATGTGGCACATCTCATTGCAAAGGGTTTTGCATCCAGGAAGGAAGAAGTCATCGTCTCCCTCTACTCTTACCTCATTAGGCCAGTCATTGAGTACAATGCTCCATTTGGCATGTACCTCACTAGACACCTGTAATAACTGGAGAGGCTGCAAAAGTACCTCACAAAGAGGATCCTAGGCCTTAAACACTTGTCCTATATGGACAGACTCAAAAAACTCCAACTATTCTCTGTCTCATATCGCCTACTTAGAGGCAATCTCTGCTTGACTTACAAAGCTATGTCTGACCCAGCTCTGTTAGAAATGCTAAATCTAAAGGAATCCCAATCACTCCGCACCACACACTCCAGAGACCTCAACCTCATTACCACAATCAACAGAACATGCTGTAGGGACAGATTCATAAACCAAAGACTGTCTGTGCTATGGAATAGACTTCCCATACATGTCAAGCAGAGCACCTCACTGGACGTCTTCAAGAGAAATCCTGATGAGTGGATGGGAAATAGAAAATTCATGCCGGGGATCACTTCAGGGCCTCTACTCGACAGAGGCACTAGGAACTAAGTTTGGGTGGCATGATGCTAGGGTAAACCTATAGGCTAGGCTTGTAAAGGCTCCAGGGCCATTAGCCTAGTACACACCTATGAACCTATAATGTCAGTGTGGCACATTGGGCTCATGGGTCTCCACCTTTATAGTGGTTGTAATCGCACACTGCTATTTGTTTGGCACATTTGTTTTCACATATTATCAGTGGGCTTGGCCCTTGGGGACACACGACAATAGACTCCAGTGTGGGCCATATGATCATACAGGACTATCTGTCATGGCACACACGTGACTACCTGACTATCAATAGTATTCTAGTTGTCTCCACATGCATAGTATGTTTGCACACTGTGAAATATGACATGTGTGATCAAGCAATAGATATTGCCAGCCATTCTGTCCTTGTTGTATCTGTATATAGTGCACCTCCATGTATGAAAACCTGACATGTGTTCCCATATCGTTGTCTTTCAGGGAACAAGGATGCATGATGCCATGCAGCTGTCACAGATGCAGAGAATGAGTTAATACTGGAAGGGCTATGTTAGCACTATGAAGTCCTACTGTGCAGGAGAGGCACAACAGGGAACAGTGGACGGCATTGTGGCTGACCTTGTCCAGGATGGCAATGCCATAGCTCATCAGAACAGGATATATGAGCAGGTGCAACACCATGCAATGGACATGATCAATACTGCATGCAGAAAAGTGGCAGATGTAGCCAGGGATAGAATAACCTCTCTCAGCAACAAAGGAATTCTTGGCAAATCTAGGCACACATGACAGCTCCCAAGCATCCATCACAGTCTACATGGTGGATGTGGGTGCCAGAGTTTCCACGGCAGAAAAGCAAGCAGTTAAACTCACACTGATCAGCACTGGAATATTGTAGCATTCAGTGTGTGAGGGTGTACATCCTCTTAAGTGGGTGTCAGTTCTGTTTGTTTGGGGGGGCTTTGACTCCAGTTTGACTGTCATACTCAGATTTTGACCACTATAACAATTAACACAGTAACTACTGTGAATGTGAGATATATGGATGTATTACCATATGGTGGTGGAACATGTGGTACTGACATTACCTCTCCCTCAACTTTTCACAGGTCCATCAAGTATCATACAAGCCTGTAGTCCTGCTCCTGGTAAGCATGACACTATTTTGCTATTGATATATGTTTACTGCATTGTAATCCCTAGACTGTCATTCCACGCCTGCTGCTTGAATTACTGTACTGTTGGTATGGTTGCCAAATGCACGCATATTGCCTGACTACACATGCTAGACTGATAGCTATGCCTTGCAAGTGTGACCACAATTATAGATGTCACAGTATTGTTATGACAGTACAGAGTGTTACATGTGTCGTCTGTGCAGAGACTACACTAATGTCAACAGTATATCTCACTGTTGCTGATGACATTGCAGTGTAATGAAAGTTTGTGTACAAATAACTACAGCTGCTAGTAGGAAGAGTACTTTCCTACAGTCCTACTATATGATGTTAGATTATCAACATGTCTGTCATAATGACAACAGTGTATAGAGCCTTAAGTATATCACAGTGTAGTACTTCATAGCATAATATTGCGGGTAGTAATGTACTGCTTTTTCCTTTCTTAGCACAAGTGACTGGGAGGGTTGGTCTCTGTCCCCTACACAACCTGATGTCTGTGTCTCCAAAGAGTCCGATGATGATGGTGGCCACAGTGTGGCACAGGACAGGGTTTCAGGGACTGAAATTGCCCCAAAGGTTAACATCCCTCTTTTGCCCCATTGTCAATGCACACAGTCAGTATGCCCACACATACCCAGTTCCTGGAGGCCACAGATAATGGACAGTCAGAGGGTGGGAACATTGAACAGGAAAGTGTGGCAACTATGGCTTGAGTGAGTGTAGACACTAGCCATAGCCAGAAAGCAGGTGCGGTCCCACACAGGTGGATTGACAGGGGTGCTTTTTGGAGTCCTGCTATCTGTCCACCAACTGTTGCAGATGTCACATCACAGGTCACTCAGCACATGCTTCGGGCCATCATGGAGGCCCAGGCACATTTTGTATGGAACACCAAATGTATGCTTAGGATTATGGATGCATCAGTGACTGCCTCCACCCTGGACCGGTTCACTGATGCACTGGATAGAAGGTGGGTTGAGACAGTATCTGTCTTGGACTGCACATTGTCTGTGCTGGAACATGTGGATGGACTTGAGTGTCAGAATCATGGATGTAGGTCAGCAACCCCATTTGCTGAGTGTCCACGTGGCTGTGCACAACGACGCTCCCGTAGAGGCAGAACATCCAACACTATAGAGGGGAGGTTGCTGTCCACACCACAATGTGGCAAGCCATAGGCTCATGGTCCTGGGCATTCCTGTGGGGGACACGGCCCCAGCAGACAGCAACCACTGTCAGGTACTAGTACCACTTCTGACCTTGGGCATGGAGGTGCCAGTGCAACTCCTTGCAAAGCCAGTTCTTATGTTTGGGGCTGGAGATGGTGAACTGTCAATGCTACCATGTACAGTCCAAAGCTGTCCAACATACATGCATGTAGGGCTAACACTGAGGTTGGCTGTGTACATGCACACACTCACACACCACTGTCAAATGCAGGTCATCAACAGACACACACATGGCACCTTTCCATGGTCCATTTTACCTGCTTCCCTTCCTGACTCACACACACATGCTGTCAACTGTTTGGGCCAGCCTAATCCTCCTCACCCCCACACAACACCCTGTGCAAGTGATGATACCTGTGCCATATCCCTGTCATCCTCACCATTGATGCAGGGAAAGGAAGCTATGTGCCTTATGCACATGGTGACTATATTAGTTAACATGTACTTGTGTAATACAGTGTTGTTTTGTGATGCCACTTGTAGTGATTAATGACAGATACTGCATGCTGGCATTTGTCACGTGTACACCACATATTTTGTGTACCTTATGTTGCATGATATTGTAATGGCTGTATAGTTACATGATGACAGGTGTGTCACGGATCTGTTTATGTTTCTAGTTCAGAAGTCCTTTGGGATAACCTTTGGATAAACAGTGGCAATGAAGTAGCACAGGATGTCATGTCAGCACATCAGAAATATGTCTTCAGCAAGGTACAGCATTATAAGTGCATGGCTCCATAGGTTCATATGTGTGTAACAGGTTAACAAGGATAATGGCAGCATTCAATGTACTCATTCATCCCTAATCTGTGAACAGGTTTGCTACCCTTGATAAGTGTCACCAGGGTTTTGGGAACTCACACATCTACAAGTTGTGGTGATGGAGATGACCCATCTAAAATTATAATGTGTCCAGTACAGTTTCATGACACCAGTTATGATTGTTGTGCTCTGCATCCCATTATGTAACCTGCACATAATGTGTGTCACAGCAGATATATGTTTCACATGCATGGGGGGGTGTTTAATGTAGGTTGTACTATCTGTGTTACATACTTGTCTCTCCAGCATGTACTGTGTATACCATAGTGATGTTGCAGGCATGTAAAATAGGTGACACATGTGTTAGGCCTGTCATGGATATGCGGGAGGTACACAGTGGGATCCAACACCTCCCTGTATTGAGCCATACACATCCACTCCAAAGCATGTAGGAGACAGACTACACATGTACAGCTGTGACAAAGACTCCATATGACATGCTATCTACACTGTGTATTGGTGTGCCATGGAACCTGTGTGGCTGCTACAGTCTAGTGACATAGCAAGGGTGCCATTGCACATGATGATAGGTGTGATGACTGCCACAGTCAGTATAGCAGTGACAGCATGTGATGTATATCCCAAACCTGTCTGTATAGGTTATACAGCAGTGAATGCATCCCCACATTCTAACCACCAGTGAAAGTCAAAGGCTACATTACTCTCTGTGTCCATAACTCCATGTGTAATGACTCAACTATGTGCAGTGTGCTGACACTACAATATTTTGCAGGGGTGGATTACTTCCTACAGGATAGTATTGTGCAGTCATTGGCATTTAGTCTTTGTCAGTGGCTCAGAGAACAACTTACACTGTGTTAGGCCATCCTGGATAACTGCTGGTTCTGTGTGGGATTCCCTGATAACTCTTAATATGCAATCATCTGCTAATGTACTCAGTCAGACATCACCAACAGTGGCTGTGACTGCAGAGAGTGAATAGATAGATGGGGTACACCAGTAATGGAGGATAGTGAACTCCACTGGTGATTGGCATCATTGTAGCATAGGTATCCCAATGCTATCTTCCCAGAGTATGACTGTCAGACACTTGCCTATCCACCAGCTGACATAGCACTCTGTACATGACAAACATTTTACAGCAAGGCCTGCTGGTCTAATATTGTCATACACCTTGTCAGGCCATGGTTGGTGGAGCGAGACATACGTCTGACGTCCATTGCATAGTGTAACAGTCAATGGGCTCCACTAGTTATGGTCGGTAGGCATGATCTGGCCTTGAGCAAAAGTAACAGTGTTTGGTCCAGTGTTAGTGGGTATACAACAGTCTTAGTGCTCATATCCATGCTAACTCTTGTCATGGAATTTCAGTTGACATGACTCAGAGATCTGGGGACACTGCTTGACATTACATACTAGTTGTCCTCTGTGCAATTAAGTATTGCAGTCACTTCCAGCATGTTACAAAAAGATAGTTATGTAAGGTGTCTGTACAGAGCACAGACAAACACATTAGGGAAATGTAATATGTACATGCTGTGTTACTTAGTCATGCTGCAGCTCACTTGCCCAAAGCATGGTCCAAGTCCTCACCTACAATGCCCCGCAGCAGTGCTATGACATCCATACACAGGGAACCAATGTTTTGTATCATGTGCTTACCAATATGGGTGACTAGTACAGCCCCCAGTGTGGGAGGTCCTCCCTGGTGGGATCTGGCCACAGATCAGTCTCCTTAGAACTACCAGTATGTACCCCCTTGCAGATATTACATACATATATATATATATATATATATATATATATATATATATGTGTGTGTATATATCAAGAAAGCCATGTATTAGCTCCTATGGGATGGTTGATATAGCGTGACTGCATTTCCCTCTTCAGATGGGACAGGCAAGTATGCAGAGCTCTACACCCATGCAGTATGTCAGCAGAATTACAAATGTATGAACCTGGGTGTACGTGACAGGAGGGACACAGGCCCATCATGGCTCAGCAAACATGACTGGTGGCCTACTGTCTTTAGCAGGCTATACAATAAAAGGTGGAAACTGCTGTGTGACAGCTGGGGTGAGTTTGACACCTAACATGGAGGCATTACCTCCTCAGCTAAAAGAAGCACACAGGTGTTGTTTTGATGTAGTGTAGACATGGTAAGTGACAAAGGTAGCCACCCACACAAAGTAGAACCACAACACACAGTGTAGTTACATGTGTGACCTCAAAGGACAGGCCCAGATTGTCAGTGACCTCATATGTCATAATGCCACATGTGATGGTTCTGCACTCATACCTAATCTGTACTCACACACTGTCTGCATCATCTGCACTCTCTTGTTCCCACCACATATGACACATGACATTCCTACAACCTTTCCAGTAACTTCCACATTTACAAAGCAGTTTGTAACTGGCCTCTCATTGGAAGATACACAACATCTATTGCACATGTTAACATTCCAGGTTGCATCCCTCATGTGATCTGACAAGGATTACTAAAACCATAGGGACACCCTTGCAATCACACTGATACCACTGGCTGCATGCCAGCTGAGTGGATGATGGCAACTGTGATACTCTTACACAGAGGTGGTGGATCCACTTACTGACATAACTATACATCTCTTTGTCTAATTGTCCATATCTGTATTCCCATAGGGGCAATCATCATGGAGCTGATAAGCAGATATATATGTGATCTATACACAGTTGAATGTACACAGTTTGGATGTGTGACATGGGGAGCATGACTGTTACACATAGTGGACATTTCTAAGGCAGTCACCAAGGACCTGGGTGATGGTACATAAGGTCATACAACCCCCTAGACTGAGCCCAGCCATCTGACTATATCCCCCACTCAGGCAACATTTACAAAGTACCCACTTAGGCATTCATGATACTGTCATTGTAGGGGACACTAAGTCGGCCACTGATGGCACACATATGCAACATAGGGATATCTGCCTTCAATAGCTGATCTGTAAACAGCAGTGCTCAACAGGTTGCAGTCCTAGGTCCTCTTCTGCATGGCATCCATTTAACCACAAGACATGCGACTACTGACTGACTGTGGCTAACAATGTTGGCTGATGCCTGCAAATTGTGAGCACTCATACAGTCTCTGTGGTATGTCACTATCCTGCAAGAGGGTATTGTAAACACATGCCTGTTGACATACTAATGGCCATAAACTCCATGCAAATATATACAGTATGTAGTATCATTTCCATCAGCTAGACCTATGTATCTTGTAAGTAGCCCATCAGTTGCAACATGCGATGTACATACTCAGGGGTGAACAATCTGGTTACACAGAGCTGGCCACACAGGTTTACACCTCATGTGCATCAGATAACCATGTCTCTACAGTGGTATGGCAGGAATCATATGGCATAGCTGAGGCCACAGCCACATATAAGTGACATACCCATAACCTCCAAGTACTCTTCCCTCAGCATGCCAATATCTAGTGCAATGGCCATTTGTTGATGTACCTTTCCAAGCACTACTGGAAAATGCACACATCAGTATGGTCTCTCACAAGGACACTTCATGTCTTCAGTATGTGTTCAATGTGGACCGTCTGCAATGAGTGTCATTGTTGCCTGTGGAGTATAGACTACTCAGAGGTGATCTATGCCTTGCATACGGATAATGTGTGACCCTGCTTAACTGCATGTGCTGCCCATCTGTAGAAGGCATAGTAGATGGATAACTCACTGTAAGGGCATTAGCCTCGTATATGTGATGTTAGTACTGCATGCTTGTAGGAGAGATTTCTCTAGCAGATGTAAAACACACCCTTGAAACAGAACCCCCTGTCGAATGGCACACAGAGCACCTCAGTGCACCTCAACACATGCCAACTGTATGATTGACTGGGCAAACATCATCTTGACACAGGGCATCTGCCTGTGCCCCTCATGGACCTAGGCAATATATGCTGATCCTGTAACTACAGGTATAAAGATGACTATGATTGTGAGGGCTATATGGCCATTATGCTAGTGAAGTTCAAGTGCCCTATGGTGCCATGACATGTTGTAAAATGCTCTAAAAGGCTCACGCACAAACATGGCTACATTAAGACTAGCACCACTTCCAATCACTGCAAACAGGACATGCCGATGCACACACATAGTGCAAGTTGGTTGTATGTAGATGAGGACACTTACCTATGTACTGGTACATACTACAGATCACAGTACACGGTGCACACAACACACCTCATGTCTGCTAGTACTTTCAGTTTAGGACATATTATGATTGATGACATCAGCAGGCCTTGCTGAGGTCAGTTCATTGGGGGCCACATTTCATGCTACAAATAAAATACTTCAAAACCCTACCTATTTCTAAGTTACCAAGGTGATTATATTTATGCCATGTAGACAAACACATGCACCAAGTAGCTTGGAGTGAGATTAAAACCCCTATCTATTTAGTCTTACACACTATAACTCACACTAGTTAATGCATGCACCACAGTGTAAGTTTGATACAATTCTGTCATCTGGTAGTCTTAAGGTGGATGACATCATCAGGCCTTGTAGAAGAGGGTAGTTTGGAAGCCAGTAGCAAGTACAGGGCAAAAAGATGCATAACCGTAGCAGGTGACTAAACCATGAGGGCATGTCAGTTGTTTTGCAGGGGAATACACACACACACACACACACACACACACACACACACACACACACACACACACACACACACACACGCACACACACACACACACACCAAGTAGCCTAGAGTGATATTAGAATCCCTACTTTTCTAGTTTTACACACTATAACTCACAGTATCTATCGCACATGCCACAGGTAAAGTCTGTTGCACATATGATTGCAGGCACAGTACTTGAGCATTACACACATTAGACTTGTTTTGAACAGCAACTGTGGCCTGCAGAGTGATATTGCTTCATATTGTTATCTGCATCTAGTATCCTAGCAGTGAGGTAACTGTTATTCCCCTAGCTATGTGTGTACAGACACCTGTATGGCCATATGTGGCTGTTTGCACTTAGACAGGCAAAGTTGTGGGCAAGAACAATGTGTCCTGTCCATGCTTGTGTTGTAAACATTATACATTACACCACCTGCTCACTTGTGTCTGTCTACATGATGACATCCAGCAGGCACAAGTGTCTGTAGGTAAGTGGATTAAGTACTGTTGCGCCCTTAGTTTGTATCCTTTAGCAACAGTATGGATGTGTGACAGTTCAGATTCATTCACCATTATTAGGGTATGAAGGACAATACAGGCACCCACATACATATTTATGAATATAACAGGAATGTATATATGAATGTAGCTGCATCTGTGTGTATGATATGTATATATGTTATGTAGATATATGAGGAGAGTATCATTTTAATATATATATATATATATATATATATATATATATATATATATATATATATATATATACATTTGATGCTACATACAGATAGATATACTATGTATGTGGGAGAGAGATAGTGACATATATGTATGCATATATGTTTGTATGTATAGACATACCTAAACATAACAGGTCATTTTGATGAAGGGACAATGGAACTGCGCTCATTTTAACCAAGTTTCTGGGCATTCCCAAATGGACTGTCAGTACTTATAAAGTGACTCCAGGCCACACCTAGCTGTACTCTAGTGTGTTACAATCACTGACATCTGTCCCTGTTTCTGCCGTACTGCACTTCACTCAAAAACTCCACAACATTCCCCAGCTGTCTGCTAAACTTAATATGTGACTGAGGCTCATAATGTTACCCACACATAGATTGACAGTCTGTAAAAACTCCAACATAATAATACCTCACATGCAGAAGATGTGGATATCTGCACATTTGAACCAACACCTAGTCTACTGAGCCATATAGGCTGCCAGACAGAGAGGAGTCATTTATCACATAATTAACAGCATAAATATGGACATTGTTATTCCTGCTTTACATGTGACATACAATGTTTGATCAAGTTCTATGTTACAGCCCTGAGATTGCCTCGTCTGCTAATATACCATTGATGACTTACTGTAACAGCAGTTGTATGGGAACACTGCTGTGTTGGGGGTGGGAGGAACAACATCACATAATATGCTGAGATAGATAGTAGTCCAAATATCATGTGACCCCGCTGTTTAACATCTCCCTTGACCAATGTAGTGAATATTCCAACCATAAGTCCTCATGATTATTAGAGAACACATACTATTAGACTGGGTATCTGTAGTCCCATGTGGTGTTACTTATGTCCACATAGCCCTATCTGTAGTCCCATGTGGTGTTACTTATGTCCACATAGCCCACTGTATCTCCTTGCATACATGCTGCAGATCCATACATACAATACCATATTATAGTAATCCTTACAAGTAGTCTGTATGTTAGGGACTTACCTTGTGAATGCAGCAGTTGACAGAACTGTAGTTCAGGGCTGACTCTGTCCAATGCAAGCAATACACAGCAAATATATGGATAGATACAGGTTGTGTGTGTTGCCTGGCATCAACAATTTTACTATATGTATGGGAGTAGGAGTAAGGTGTCAGGCCCCTAGGTTGTCACTGAATGTGCTATGTATTGTCTCTTAGCCAACGACAGGGCATACTGGGCACACCTACTCTGCCTATAGGGACATCATCAGGGGTTTCATCCTCCGTGTCCTCCTGTGGCTGTGGCTGAGGTGACCTAGGTAGTGTTGAGGGGCTATGCATCCCTTCCCCTAGCTGGTCTTGCTGCAGCTGATTCCACAGGATTATACTGTATTGCATGGCACATACTGTGAACATATGTGCACATGTGGCTGAAGGGTACTGCAGGGCTCCACAAGATATACCTAGGCACTGAAACCATGACTTCAGCAGCCCAGACACATGCTCTATGATGTTCCTAGTTTGTGCATGTGCCTCATTATGGTGTTCCTCTGTGGGTGTGTGTGCATTTCTGATGGGTGTCATCATTTATGGTTCCAGTCCATAGCCAGCATCCTCCAGTATATGGCTGTGTGGGATGTCACCCCTAGCAAACATCTGGTACGGCTGTGCTGCATGCCAAATATGGGAGTTGTGATAACTGCCAGTGCTGCCAGCACACACGTTCATGATAATCCCCTGGGCATTGCACACAACCTGGCAGTTGATGTGGTAGTACTCCTTGTGGTTGATATAGATTCTACCCTCCTCACAGATGGTGACTTGAGTGCAATCTATGGCACCCAGTACCTCAGGGTAGTGTGCTACATGGTAGAAGTGTTGCATATTGCTGGGCCTCACCTCAAGGGTGATGGGAAAAAATATGTGCTCACTGGCATGTGGTTGCATGGCATCTGGGAAGTGGTGGAGTACCGTGGATGTTGATGCCTGTGAGACCCCCATCATGTCTCCAGTTGGTCTTTGGAAAGCCCCTGATTCTAGTATCCTAAGGGCTACACATACCTTTGTTTCCACTAGGATGGGTTCCCCTCTGTTGGCTATGGGTCTGAGTTGAGGGCAGCAGAGCTCAGTGAGTTCTTGTAATATGTCCCTGTCCACCCTGTAGTGCTCTACAATATCCAGCTCATGTAGCTCGTAGAAGGTTACCCTGGGCCTGAACACTCTTCTCCTTCTCTGTCTAGGCCTATTGTCAGCAACAGCAGAAGCACTGATTTCAGCATCTAGTACATACAGATGTAGCAGACCTGAACCAGACCCTAGCATTCTCTCAGTTAAAATTCCCAAGTATGTACTGCAATGGTGCAGAGTATGCGGGAAAAATCAGATTGTAGGGTGTATGTGTACTTTCTAGTACTCTGCTGTAGGTGCTAACTTTGTGATTGGCTACCTATGATGCATTCCACCTGCCTGATATGTTATTAACATCATTCAATGGCCCTAGGTTAAGTTAAACAGGGGTCAAAACTAATTAATATGTCATTGGCTTTTAGGTACACTCAGCACTGTGGGGCACCATACAAACACGTGCCCCATAGGTTAATAAAGCTTAGCACTTAATACTCATCTCCCCCAGATTTCTATGCTCAGCATAGCAGATCACCATGAAAACATGCTCGCTTTAGCCAAACAAAGCTGACAAGTGGGTGCACACACATACCCCTGAAAGGGCACACTCAGTATGGTGGCACGCCATGCAAACAGGACCAGCTAAGCTGAAATAAGCTTAGAAGTCATTGGACACACCATCTCCTGATGTCAGCTACCTCCTGTGTAAACATCAACATGGTTCTCTGTCTACATGAAGGAAATATGTGGACATGATTACCCCTTTATGCTATTCAGTAACTTCACCTCATTTGCCTAGGGATCAGTGCTCACAGCCGGAAAACTACACACTTCCTATCCCTACCACGTTAGCACAGCACCAATGCACCATTGTAGATACTTCATGCAAGGTTCTGTAATACATTTCTGTCACATAACATTAATTTTATTTTTTCCATTTTTTTTTTTAATTTTTACAAGGCATGTTTGCTCATTGCTGCATGCCACGCAAACATGCCCAGATTATTAAGAAAAAAATAATTTAACTTATTTCCTATCATTTTTCAGACAGACAGGAGGATAGTTTCACTCATATCTGTATGTGGTATGCCATTTCTGTCCATAAATTTCCAGTTTTGCAGTCCCTTTTGTCTGTCTACCCTCCTGTGCATGAACGTTTTCCATGTACACTATGGACACTGACACGGGGTCTGCAAGCTGACTATCTGCTTTTTGGATTGCTCTACCTGCCTCATTTGTATGAGATTCACCTGCTTATGAGGGGATTTGCATGCCGTGGAACTTACTGTGTTCACACGTGTGTGTGTGCCACTCAACAGTGTTTACTGACTCTAAAACCTGTTTTCTTTTATGTAAGCAGCATGACATTATGTCTACATTATAAATAAAACCAATGTAGCCTTTATTAAATTCCTCCCATTATCATTTAAGGCAAAAAAAAAAAGTATATATATATATATATATATATATATATATATATATATATATATATATATAAATATATATTATTCCTACAGCTGCCACCTTTGCAAATGGCCAGTGTCTGATTCTTTCCTACAAATGAGAATTATTGCATGAAACATATACCCACACACAATGCAAAGAACAGGACACCACACACAAGTTTACATACATAGAAATGTTTATTTGTGTACTGTTTCAGTTGTTTATTCCAGTTCTAGCAGTTAGGTGTTTGAAATACATAATAATTGGTTAATACAACTCTCAAACAAAGCACATGATACAGTAATCTGCAAAACATAACACACTTTGCTGTCTAGGCTAAAGCCTTCAAGTAGTACAACAGTAAAAAACAAACTTGCCTTGAAGATAAGAATCAATCAGCAGTTAATTACAGACGTAGTTCAGCAGCCTCAATTACACTCTGTAATCAACCCCTAGGGAAAAGTATTAGTTGTCACAATGTAAACATATCTGTTACATGACAATGCTTAACTTAAAACGTCACTATCACACTGACAAACAGAACTGTGTGTAAGATAGTAAGCTCTAGCCCACCACTGTTCCCATGGTGAAATGTATGAAAATGTTTAGCCATATACCTTTATGTTTCTTATTAATGATATCCCTCACATGTTGTAACAGCCTAGGTTAAAAACATAAATAAGTAAAAAAGAAGCCAACCAGTGCTACTAGTCCACAAAACACTCGAAACAAAGCACTGTTACTGCAAACTGGATTCAAAGTATTTCCTTTATTGTAAAATCCTTAAAAACAGATGAATGAGCGATTTCTTCTCTCTCAAGCAGGGATTTCATCAGAATCTAACTTTTTTCCCTTTTTTTTGGGAAAAAGTTAGATTCTGATGAAATCCCTGCTTGAGAGGGAAGAAAGCATTCAATCATCTGTTTTTAAGGATTTTACAATAAAGGAAATACTTTGAATCCAGTTTGCAGTAACAGTGCTTTGTTTCGAGTGTTTTGTAGGTTAAAAACATGTAATACCCTTCCCCCATAAAATGTCTTACAAGGGAATATAACAGTGTTATCCATACATTGACCTCCAGACTGTACAGGGTTACACACATTTTGTCCAGCTGTAGCCCTCATATATATGGACCCTACCCCACAATTTGTGTGGGAGTCCACTACATCACTGGAATGCTAGCAGTAATGCCAGCACTAAATAATAATAGGACATTACCTAACAACCTCTTACTGCATGACATCTGGAGAAAGCCTGGTATATAGCTGGAGGACAGAGGCTGAAACACAGGGCCATATTTGAAATACTGCTCTTATACACTGTGACAGTTGCTGGCGTTACAGGATTGGTTGCAACTTACCCTTACTCAGGAGAATAATTAGTCAGAAACCCAAATGGATGTTGCCACGTACTGATAGCAATCAAGAGAAAGAATGACACTGACATGTTAGAGACAAGACCCGTGTGGTGAAAAGACAAAACATAGCCAATCCTCTGGCTATCATGTGGATAGGCTCAAAGTTGAGATCAATGCAGACAGACTGCATCCCATGCAAAACTATCATGTACACACAAACCCTGTAAAACTAGTAGTATTCAATGTATATAACAGCAATACTCACACACTGTCCCTAGGTCTGGAACCTTATACAAACATGTAGATGGCCTGTGTCTGCAAGTCCTGTTGTAAGAGGTATTGCTATCTGCTGTCTGTAAAACTGCTGCCCACATACAGGAAGGATATCTTCCATACAGAGAAGGTAAAGGGACAACGCTCACATGATGTAGTCATTTATAGTAGTGGGTTGCTATGACATTGGCTATTGGAAGTACTACACAGCTGGCTATATGCATTTACCAAGTGGGGAACACCAATGGGTGCAGAGGCCATCACCTGATCATAAGCATCACCTGCAAAAAGCCATGCTACAACCTATTCAAACCAGCTCGATCCCTGTAGTGGAGAGAGAGAAAAAGAGAGAGAGAGAGAGAGAGACAGACAGACAGACAGAAAGAGAGAAATAAAAAAAAAAAAAAAAAAAAAAAAGCAAAAATAATACTAAAACACAAAAATACTACTAAAAAAAACAAACAAGGAAGACATCCAACTAGTACACAGAAGAGAGCACAATAAGCAGGTATGTGAAACATATCAATATGTAATTGAATGTAGTACTTGGTCTGTAATAATGGGATAGATGATGTTGAAAGATGTATATGTGCCATCAAGACTGTAATGATGTCCTGTTGAGCAGCTGTTATGGGCATAGTATCTGGTCATGTGGGCAGTGGGCCATCCCTGTCAACTGTCCAGATCTGCACAGAATCTCAAGATTTAAGTCATCATAGTGATTGTTCCGTTTCTCCAAACATCTATATTACTCTGGCAAATAGCTGAAGGTAGAAGTAATGAAGTCATGATAGACACATGAGTTTCAGACCCCACCACCTTCAGAGCAGTCATGGTAATGTGAAATGCATCATGTGCAAACCTCATAGGTTTGTAATAGGAATATCTACAATCTATCCCTATATATCCCCCCATAATGGTAGGCTGTGTCCACATGTGATGCTCTGTTTCATAGCAAGGCAACATTTCAGCTGTGGAGGAAGGAGGTTCAGAGTCTGTATCCAATGTCTGAATGCACTCCATATATGTATCTATATATGTATATGTATATGTATATATATATATATATATATATATATATATATATATATATATATATATATATATATATATACACATGTATGTCTACATATATATTTCAGAAGATCAATCATCTGAAATTGTAACAAAAAATAAAAAAAGTGAAAGAAGATAGTAATGCAGGGGGCAAGCCCCCCTGCACCCCCATGGGGGGTGAGCCCCCCACCCTCCTACTTAAATGAATCAACTCTGAGATCACGCTACACTGTCAATACCAGCATGCGCTAGGATATTTTCCTATTCCCTGCTGTAGCGCAATCTCAGAGTTGGTATATTTAAGTAGGGGGGTGAGGGGGGCACAGGGGTCTTGCCCCTGCATTACTGTCTTCTTTCACAGTTTTTTTTTTTATTTTTGTTACAAATTCAGACGATCGATATTCTGAAATATCAATCATATGGTCTCGACCATATGGTCTTCGATATTTCAGCTGTTCGATATCCTGAAGTGTAACTATATATATATATATATATATATATATATATATATATATATATATATGTATACACACACACACACACACACACACACACACACACACACACACACACACACACACACACACACACACACACACACACACACATATATATATATATATATATATATATATATATACATATATATATATATATATATATATATATATATATATATATATATATATATATGGGTCTACCTGACACCGCCGAAAGCTGACAATGCCAACGATGAGAACACCGACACCAGAAGATCGAAAATTGAGATGACCGATGGATGAAAACCCCGACGCTGAGAACACCGACATGTGAAAAGGCTGTGTAAGTATGCGGTAGTGACGGACATTAGGGTTAGGGTGCGAGAAAGGTAAGTGTGCGATATTGACGTACTCTAGGGATAGGAGTGGGTTAAGTGAGTTAGGGTTAGGGCGCGGGTTAGGTGAGTGTGCGATAGTGACAGTCTTTAGGGTTAGGGGCGGGTTAAGTGAGTTAGGGTTAGGGCGCGGGTTAGGTGAGTGTGCGATAGTGACGGACCTTAGGGTTAGGGTTTGGGTTAAGGTTATGGATAGTTGTGTATGTAAGGTTTAGTGTAGGTTTGTAAGGATTTTGGTGTGCTTGTGTTGTGTGTGTGCTTTTTGGACAGGGGATTTGTTTTGCTTGTTGATTGTCGGGATTGTGGTGTGTCAGGCATGTGAGGTTTCATGTTTGTGAACTTTCGGTTATGTGGTGTCGGTGATTTCATTGTCAGCGTTGTAGTGCGTCGGTGTTGTCAGGTAGACCCATATATATATATATATATATATATATATATATATATATATATATATATATATATAAATACATTTTCCGTACTGTCGAATGACTGTGTTGCATGATATGTTTGAGAAAACATCACACATATCTGCAGCTCAGATGGCTTACTAGTGAATTGCTGTGGCAATGGTGTGCAGGGTCCTGGGTTAGACACTTGCAAGGGCTAATAATTTATTTTCTGGGGAGAACAAGAGCTGTTGGATACAGAGTGATTAATGCACTTTTAAGCAATTGTAAGTGGGGGCAAAATGGACAGTTATGTATGATGTGACATTCTTTTTGGGACCAGATTGCCCTTTTTTGGTAAGGTGAGAGTGGTATGTTGGGGAAAGTTAGTAGTTATATTTGGAGAGGTAGGTTGGGTCAGAAGACAGACATGACAGTATACAGAGGCAGTATATGACATGTGGGGGGTAAACACCTTGAATGGGGAGGTGTGTTTGGAAGCTGGATGCCCATGACCCCCAAATGGAAACAGTGGAACTGAGGTCCCCACCCATGGGCAGTTACTACTGCACCTCAGGGCCCTGAAAGTGACTGTGCTGGGGGCTGAGTATGAGGGGCAGGCAGAGCCTCTGATTGCACCATGAGGCCCTCCAACTGGTGTATCAGATCTCACAATTCTCTGCGGAACTCCCTTTGTACTAGACCCTGGACCTGACTTCAGTTGACAGGATCCTGTCTGTGCCCACTCCCAGGGGAGGAACAAGCCCCATTCCCTGAGGTGGTTCCACCTGAAGGTAGTGCAGGACCAGCAGAAGATGAGGTCCCGGGGTGGGTCCCAGATGTGCTGTGGCCCGGTTCAACCGCCATATGAGGTGGTAGAGGTGGGTCTGCTGGGAATGGCCTTCCCAAACATGCTATTGTGTTGCAGTTTTAGAACATATGTGGGTTAGTAATAGTCAACACACTCCGGGATTAATTTTAACAGCATGCATAGATATTCCTATTAACCCAAAACACCAGATTTTGAGCAGTTGCATAGCAACCAGAACACATGCATATATGTAACCACAGTGGCCATTACAATGGCATGCATGTTACACTGATATCAACAGGCCACCAATGATAGTGTTTCAACATGGAACATAAATAGAAACACATTTCAATATTTGTTGAACAATAGGATATATGTCCCAACAGTAGGTTTGGTGTAAAATACCCATTGATTTTTGTGTTAAGATTATTGTTGCAGATATGGTGGGGGGGAGGGATGTCAATTAACAACTATTATATCCTTGCAGTGCGAGGTCCTCTGACCTTTTTTCCTGTGTATGTCTTCCAGGTACCATGTCCCGTGAGCGTCTCCCTGTGTATACTCCCCAGGAGAATGATATAATAATAAACTTCATTGTACAACATCACAGAACCCTCTTTGGATGCATGGCCCATGATCTGCAGGAGGGACCACGCTGTGGAACAAGCTCATCCACAGGTTAAACAATGTCAGCCTGTATAACCACTGTTATGAGCAGGTGCGACATTGCTGCACTGATCTCATCCACCATGCCCGTCAGTGTGCTGCTGCAGTTAGGAGGGACCAGCTAGCCACAGGTGGGAGTCATGCCATCCAGCCCCCACTGACACATGCTGAGGAGCTCCTCACCAACCTTGGGGCACCTGCCCGCCAGCCAAGCCAGGAACCTGATGATAGCATTGTGGAGGTGGCTGCTACCCACACAATGGATGAGGAACATACAGGTAAGGCCCCAGGGCACATTAGTAGACCACTGTTGCTTATACATCTTCATCTGTAAAGTATCTTCATGCATATGTCAGATAACATAGTCTGTTGCTGCAGTGTAGTAATGAACAGATTTGCATAATCTCTAGTATTGTGGGTTTGTACTCTTGATGTACTAAAATGCTGCTCCCACCCTGTACCAATGCCACAGGTGTGGCTACTGACTTTACATCTCTCACAACTTTGTTGGTCCCTCTGGTAAACAACTGGGGAAACAGCCTGTAGCTAGTGAGTATGGAGTTGTTTTTTTTCAGGTTTGCCAATACACCGGCCATGTTATGGCGATGGTATTTGCCATGTACACATTTAATGCACCTACCCATAATGCATGCTGTACATGTTCAGTTATTGTTGCTGTTAACTGCACTGCTTCACAGTGGTCTCCATTGTGGCATATCTGAAGGATATGTAAGAGTCCTGCAGTATACCCAGCAACCTGTCAGTGCAAGATGTGTGGACAGAGATGAACGTAATGGTGGGACAAATGGCCTACAGTAGGGACATGTCTGAAACATTACCCTTATACAGTGGCTACAACAGTGTATACACCACTATTACAATGGCAACTGTTACAGAACTACACAACGGTATATCACACTACCACATTCCACACCTTTTACAACCTGTAATGTGATCCTAACATGAGCAATTAATGTGTAATATGGAATCCTATGTTAGGACAACAAATATGGGGAATACATACCTTAATAAACACTGGAAGCGTATGTGTGCATACTCTCCAAATATATTGTGGAAGCAGCTTTTGAAGTACTGACAACATTCACTCTTCTTGAGTTTGCACCTTCCATCAAGTACAGGGCCTCTATGTCACACCAAGTAATGGTCTGCTGTCTAAAAAGTATGTCCATGACATTTGCCCACTCACATGCAACAGAGTAAGCCGTGGCTTGCACACATCTTACAAACCATTGAATGGATCCCATGTCCGAAAGATAGCACTCAGGAGTGGGAGACATAGCTTTACCTCACCATTGCATATACCATGGCAAGCAGTGCAGACAGTCATGCATGTGACTATGAAATATGGGACATTAATGTAAAAAAAACAGATGCCCATCCAAGACAGATGCCAACACATATTACAAACTGGTCACAGAGGCTGCCCAGAAACATGCAGCAACACTGAGGGACTTGCAGGAATGCCTAGCAGTACTGCCTGTGAAGTACCTGTGTCAACAGTCACCTGGACTCTGCATAAGTGTAGCCTGTGGGTTAGGGTAATCAGATGGAAGAGTTGTTCCACAGGAAACATCATCCAGGGCTCTCTACAGGTAGCATATGTATAAAACCAAGTCTCCAAAATGCATGTTTTGCAATGTGTAATGGTGTACTGAGACCAAGGCTGAAACCTACAGACAGTATTAATAAAGATACATGTCGTGCACAAGCAACACCTCACTCCACCTCAGACCCAGCATCCCCATCTGTACCTTGCTGGTGCCAGTGTACACCTTTAGGTTTGCTGTTCATTAGCAGGAACTAGACTGGTAGATATGGAATTCTGAATTTGGAACACTGCAAAATGACACTCATGTGTGGCCTATAGTTGTCAAGCTTCTGCAGGAAGGCTGAGGATGGAGAGGGGTGTCATCCTGAAAAACACAGTGAACTGAAGCATACATCCAAAGCTCACTTAGAATGGCTGTATCTGAACACAGTCTAGGTCATGAATTGTGCCAGAGATAACCCTGACTCCACTGCAATAATGAAGATAATGTGTGACCTGCAAGGGCTGTGCATGTAAGCTGAATTTGCAATCCGCAGAGTTGGGGGACATTTGTAGGGCAGAGTGACCAAATAATGGCAAGTGAAGATGGGCCATGCTAGTATACTCCTTCCAGGAATATTGACTGCTGTAGTTCACTTAACAGGTGTTGCAACAAACAATCATGTTAAGGGTCTGCACACTTATGCAACCCACATATTGTATGCATCTCAATCAGCATCTACACAGCTAATACATTTGTTTGATACTGCACTTGATTGCACAGGTCATATGTCACATATCAGGTGTGTGTAATGTTAACATATGCAGTGTTGTGGCCCCATTGCATATCATGGAAGAGGCTCATATGTCAATAAGGGCTTGTACACTCCTCATAGCCACAGTAAGCTTTGAAGGTTGTCAGTGTAATTGGATTTTATTGCTCATAAATGCACTGCTGATGATGCGATCTGCAAATCAAAGGTCAAGCATTCACTATTGACATCTGTCCTCATATCATCCCAGGTATGTATCAGACAAACACATAGGGGCCGTGAGCAACAGAGCAAACATAACTATCACACATATACACATTCAGAAATGGTGTGTACACTCATGAGGTATGGTGCACAGTACATGCCAGGGTACTGAACAGGTGCACAGCAATTGTGTGTACATGGGTGCAGTGTGTTCCAGGGGAAGGGGCATCACCTACTAACACAACTCATGCATCACAGAGATGTAGAATGTTGGTAACAAGGACTGACTATAGCTGCAGTGCATACTGTTTAGTGCCATATGTCATGCATGTTGACTGTTGGGTAATGAGAGGTCTATGTAATATCTTTGTGTCACCTCACCTGTAAGTGTGTGTGTGTGTGTGTGTGTGTGTGTGTGTGTGTGTGTGTGTGTGTGTGTGTGTGTATGTGTGTTTGTATGTGTGTGTATGTGAGTGTGTGCAGAGGTAAGCAATGATGTACAGGTCTTAAATTACATTTTTTGTTTTCCCCTCACAGGTGACGAGGTGGGTAAATTTTCCTCCTGCAGGCAAACTGATGTTAGTGTCCATATAGACTCTGACAATGATGATAGGTATGGTGAGGCACAAACAGGGTTGTCAGGGGCTGAAGCTGTGCCATCGATTGGCATCCCACATTTATCTACCCCATCCCCGCACACAGTCACAATGCATATACATACCCCATCACCAGTTGCCATATATGAGGGACAGTTGGTGTGTGGTGGCATGAGATAAGACAGTGTGGTGACTATGGCAAGTGTGTCTGTACACAGCAGCTGTTGCCAGATGACAGGCAAGGTACCACACATGCAGATGTACAGGGGTGCGCATAGGAGGGCTGCTGGCCATCATGCCCCTGGCAGAAGTGCCACAGCAGGTGTCACCAGATGCATGTTTTGGGCCATCATGGAGGTACAGGCATGTATGGAATGTTACTCCAGACAGAGTCTGAGGCTCCAGAGGGCTACTCATTCTGCTGTACTTGACAACATCCGTGATCTTGCAGGTGCACACTGTTATTTTGCAGAGGTCCTGGATAGACGGTTGGGTGAGATGGTGGGAATCCTTGACCGTGCAATGTTTGTGTTAAAGCATATGGTGGGAGTAGTGCAATAGCCACATGGACGTAGGTCAGCAACACCAACAGGTGGAGGTCTACATGGATGTGCAACAAGTCACAGCCGCTCCTGTAGTGGCAGTACCAGCACCAGCACTGCAGGGTGGTGCTGTCCAAATGACAACACAGCAGGCCACATGCACGTGATCCTGGCCAGTCCCAACAGGGTCCCAGATCCAGTAGACATTTGTCATCATCGGGGAGAGTACTATATCTGGGCTTGTACCTGGTAGTGCCCATGGAACTGCTGGCAAGCACAGTTCTCATGTCGATGGCCGGACATGGTGAACTGTATACCCCGACATGTACGGTCTGCAGATGTCCAAAAAAACCCTGTATAGGATAGACACATGGCAGAACTGTGTGCTTACATACACACACACATCACCAACACAGCTAGGGCACCTCCATACCTACACACACCACATCTGCACAGCCCAATTGATAATGAAACCCCCTAACACACACACATGATGTCAGCCAAATGGCTCAGCCTAGGTCTCTGGCACACACACAACACATTCTGTGCATATGATGATACCTGTGCCACATCCTTGTCATCCATGCCATCGATGCAGGGATATGCTAATATGGTTCTGATGCACAGAGTGAATGTACTAAGATTTAGCAATGTAATGCTGTGTAACATGTTTTAAGCTGGACAGTTTAATGCTTACATGTCAGGATGTGTAGCTGTCCAGCCATGATGCATTATAGCTGTTATTAACACTGACTGATTGTGGTCTCCATTATGTATTCATTTTGTGTTGTACATATCTGTGTGTCAGCAGGATGTTGGTCTGCTGTTGTTTCCTACAAGGAGTATGGCACTGTGGTGATAGATTGACTGTGTCATATCCTGGGTACAGCTGAACACAAGTAACAGGTCTGTATAACAGTTACATCATGTGCCACATGGCTGATAGATCTGAGGGGTGTATACAAGTGAGTGCATGGTGGCTGATGACAGCAGCTCTTCTTCAGTGGACAATGGTAAGTGTACTGGGTGGCACACACCAAATGTTTATGAATAACACACACACCCAGAGGCTTTGGTGTTGATGCAATACACAGAGAATACTGTACACATGGATGTACTTAATTTTGCAGTGAACTCATTTTAGCCTATGTAATTCCACCAAGACAAAATAGGCAAAACATCACATCAGTAAATAATTAGTCTGTCAGTTTAATGTCATGGACTATGGTACTGGCAGGGTATATGTCCTCCTCTCCAATGTAATGCAGTTCTGGAGTTGGTAAACATATGTGTGCTGGTGTGGGTGGTGCAAACCTCCACTTTGGAAGGTGTGGGATGGCACATATAGTGTGATTAACAACTACTTAACCTGTTAACATAAACTGTATAATATTACAGCAGACTAAGCGGCGGGAGTCACAAAACAGTAACCCCAGTGAGGGTGGCCGCGCCCAAAACATCCACGTCCAACTATATATACCAACTCTAGTATCGCTGTACAGCTGTACAGTGGGGAAGAGGGCATTTACACATCTACTACTAGTTTTGATGGAATGAATTTTCGCAAGATGATTCCTTTGAAATGTTAGCATTTGCCAGTCAGTTCGCGGACAAATAACCACCTGGGACATGTATTTTCTGCCAACTGAAGTATATCACTGCACATACACACACACTTACTTGGTAACACAGAGAGTAGAACCCCTACCTAGGTACTTATTGCTACTAATGTGTTTGGCCTTAATTGCACACACCACACAGCTTTTAGAATGAGGTGTGTCCCAAGTTTCTTGTTAAGTGAAGAACATCACAAGGCCTAGTATAGTATGGTAATGGGGATGTACTGGGTGCTAATGAACAATACATAGTATGATATACTGTCATATACACATTGACAAACACATAACAGTCATAGACACATCTGAGAGACCTGGGTTTATCAGTGCTAACTACCTTGTCAGTGTGTCCATCCTGTTACAGAGAATTTGCACACAACACATGTATCATTGGGCTGGAGAGTGTAATCAGTTACCTGTATGGTTGATGTTGACAGTGGTCCTCATACAATGGACTTTGGGACATGTACTGGGGGTACCATGTTGTAAAGACAGTATACCCAGCACCCACACCCCACATTGGATATTTTTACTCACTGAAACCCATGATAATACTCTGACATGCCCACAATTGCATATTGACCATGACTGCAATACAACCCCTTGTCTATCTAGTCCATGCTACTACAGGGATATGCATTTATTGCACATGCCAAAGGGATAGTAGGGTGAGGGTTTGTCATGGCTCTCCTAATATCAGCAACATCACTACCCCTTATGATGTATGGCAAGGTGTATTGTATTTGGAAATGTGGCCTCAGAATGCTGTATCCTACAAATATACACACTTGCACACAAACACATACTTGCCAAAACTCAAATGGTAACCCATGCCTATCTACCCATTTTTACAACAGTGTTATGCTGGTACTGCAAGCTCCAGGTAGCCCATTGGATGAAGAGTGTATC
>NC_056731.1:955227406-955359906 GCF_019279795.1 Protopterus annectens
TTACTAATCCATACTGTCACATAGTAATTGCACATGGCTGTACATATTTATTGCTGAGGACTGTCTACAACAACCTCTACAGTGTTTGAAAACTGTTGGCTTAGTAATGTGGATATTGGGACATACAGGTCCTCAATATAATGATGTAGCAAAACCCTCACTGTGATGGATCCTGTCATTACACAATCACCCCAACACCCACACAGGATACTGATCACACACACATACACACACACACACACACACACACACACACACACACACACACACACACACACACACACACACACACACATACACACACACACTTACCAGTACTGAGCTTTAACCTCCTATCTGACTATGTGTTGTTATTACAGTGTAACACAGTCCTTGCATGTGTCATGGAGCTTACATGCTGGAAAGCTCTCCAAATATTTCTTTGAAGGTGAGTAACATCAGCAACAGTGCTAAAGGAGGGGTAAGGGAAGTGTAATATGTGTGAATGTCCACAAAAGCAGATGCCAACAAAGACACACACACACACCCACACACACTTTCTCAGGGAAACACACATATTATCACAGTTGGCAGGTTCAGGATTAGAATTCCTAACTCACTAGTTTGCTACATTACAGTATTATGCAGTTATTGCAAGTGCCACAGAGCTTATATGGCTGAAACATGGCCAAAGAGTTATTTCAAGGTGAATGACATCATCAGGCGTGCTAGAGTAGGGCAATGGGAGGTGTAGTGATTGTGAATACATTCAAAATAATCTCCACACACACACACACACACACACACACACACACACACACACACACACACACTTGCCACTACTGAGATGCATAGGTTTGTTAGTTCACAGGTGTGTAGTAGGTGAATGGGCCTGAAGGCTGTACAAGGCTAGGCAAAGGGAATAGCTTGGCATCAAGCCACAAGACAATAGTCTTGAGTGTGGCTCAGGGGTGTAGTCCCTGGAGTGGTCACCATGGGTGGGTATTGTATTCAACATCCACCCATCTGGGTTACAATTATGAGTGGCCATTGATGTGCACTGCTTCCCATGTATGTGATGTATATTCCATAACATGGACAGTGTCCAGGTTGTACACATGTCCCACATGCATGCTCTTTGACATGTGGAAGTGTACTTGAGGTCTCTGGTGCATGTTGTGTGGACAGATTGTTATCTTCTGATGTAGCATTCCTGACTTCATTTGGTGAGACCTGGCTATAAATTGAGGTCATGCTTGCACCTACACTGACAGCATGATACAGGTATTCAGTAGAGTTAGTGGCATCTGTCCATACAGGGCTTGTGGATAAGGCATACTATTCCCTTTGTGGGATACATTTGCAGACTCTACAATTGTTGCAAGCATCCAGTGGGGAACATACCAAAAGGGCCACTGTAAGGATTTATTTGCCTACTGAGGGGATGGAACAGGGTGCCATGTCCTTTTACTTGCTGGATAACACACACTCAGTCAAGAGATGTAACACATCACAGTACTTTCTGATGTCAGTGGCACTGTTGTGGTTAACAGGCATGTAGTCCACTGCAATCACACCACGGTTACTATCTGTGAGGCAATACGCAGGGAACTACCAATATAGTGGTTGTTGCCTAGCCAAGTGTGTTTGTGTATGAGCATGGGTGGAGAGTGTTCTCTTAGTAATAGAAGGGTTGCCTATATAGTTAACCAATCCATAATGTCACATGTAGGGCTATGGATTGTCTGCACCAGCCTCTCTGGTTTTTGACATCTATTGTCCTTGTAAGGTGGACATTGTGACATATACTAGATCCTCAACATAATAATTTAGCAAAACCCTCCCCACAATGCTTCCTGTTATTACACAATCATAGCAACCTCCACACAGGATACTGATAACAGACACACACACACTTGTCAGTACTGAGATTCAGACCCCTACCTAGCTATGTATTGCTACTACAGTGTACCACATTTATCGCAAGCACCACGGAGCATACAGGATGAATGGTTTCCCAAGGTACTTCTAAGATAAAGAACATCACCAGCCAATGTAAATAGTGGCACTGGGTGAAGTAGTGGGTGAGAGACCCCAAAAATAATTTTACCCTAAACACACATTTATCAGGGGTGAGGTTCAATCCTCTGTCTAATAATATTTATGGACCATTATGACATGCATTTACCACATGTGCCACTGACATGACATGGTTTAGGGTTGGCAACAGGTACTTCTTAGGTGGATGATATCTGCAGGACTACTAAAGTCAGGCTCTAAGATGTGTACTGGGTGCAAATGGGGCTAAAATCTTCAAAGATATGTACACACAAAAACACTTGCCACAGAGAAGATTTAAACCCATACTTGTGCAGTTATTACTACTACATTGTTCAGCATTTATTGCACGCAACATGGAGCTTACATGTTGGAGAGCTCTCCACAGGTATCTTTAAAGGTGACTAACATCAGCAGCAGAGCTAAAAGAGGAGTAAGGGGAGAGCAGTAAGTGTGAATGTCCATAATATCAGGTATTATCAAGGACACACACTCTCTCACACAAATGTACACAGTTTCACAGTTGCCACATCTGGGATTAGAACTCCTACTTAACTAGTATGTTACACTATAGCATTACACAGTTATTGCACATGCCACAGAGCTTATGGAGCTATTTTTTGTCTAAGGGGGTATTTCAAGGTGACTGACATCAGCAGGCTTGCTAATGTAGGGCAATGGGAGGTGCATTGACTGTGAATGGCCTCAAAAATCATTAATCGCCACAAACACAGAGTCTCACAGTTGCCATGTCTGGGATTTAAACTCCTAGCTAACTAGTATGTTACACTATAGCATTACACAGTTATCACAAGCGCCACAAAGCTTATGGGGCTGAGACTTGACCAGAGGGTTATTTCAAGGTGACTGACATCAGCATGAGTGCTAACATGGGCAATGGGAAGTGCAATGTGTGTAAATGGGCCATAAACCATTCCTCTGGAAACACACAGACAACACTCAGTCACACACAACTTTACATTTGACAGGACTGGGTATACAAATACTAGATAAATACTGATTTGTACTATCATGTTACACAGTTATTGCAAGCACCGCAGACACTATAGGGCTGAGGGCTACTAAAAGCAAGTATCTTCAATGATTGACATTGGCACATCATGTGATATTAGCCATTTGGATGTGTGGTGGGTGGGACAGGCCTCATGATGGCAATCTCTCTGTCATTGTCTGTCTCTCTCTTCCCCACATCTCTGTGTGTGTATGTTTGACCTATTATAGTGTGGTGGCCTTGGATATGTGTGAGTATTCCTATCCAATGTGTGTGCAAAGCATGAATAGTGTGCAATGTGGTGTGGGCGCACAGACATGTGCGACTGACTGATATGTATAGTCCAGTGTTGTTGTCAGATAGGTGCTTCATTTCTCTTAGTGTAGGAGCACGCAAAGTCTGACCTTCTGTATTGAGTTAACAAATCCATTCCAGGCAGATTGTACTCCAGTCCAGGATTTGGTGTTCTACACCATCATTTGGCAACCTGCTTCTGCAGGATATCTGTACATAGCTTGACAATATGGAGGCATAACGGGCAAAAGATAGTGGGATAGTGTAACTATTGTGTCTGTGCTGCTTGTGCTACATGGCTAGTGTTAGCAGAGATATTCAGATATGTACTGTTTTACACTGTGATGTATTATGTCATCAACTACTGACAGATATACTTATTTGCTCACAGTTATTTACTGGGAAATACAAAACGAATGAAGCTGTGTCCAGTATTGTGGTCTGCACCCTACATACTCTTGCACACTCATGCCATTCTGAAGGGGTAGCTGCAGACACTTGCTGATGGGTCTGTGTAAATGATCTAGCACCTTGGTACTGTGGTGGCTGAGGATCCCATGCTTGTACATATATCGATGTAGCAGAATGGCCATATCCTGCTGTGGCCATACCTCTCAGCTGTACAGATTCACCCTGGTTACCCAGAGTCAGGGCTCATATATCTGGTCAGTTCCCCTTCACATTGGGATTTATGAGCAGGTTTGTAGCCACTCATTACTGTTGTTGCAAGCAGGGGTAGTATGGGCACACATCAGAGTTTCAGACGTCACACACTCCATGGCGTCCATGGTTCTATACCCCCCCCCACTCTGTTAGTCTATCCTCTTCCTAACATTATGCGAGCGATATCTCAGAAGTATCCCTATAGTTGTCCCTTCATCCCAGTGGTATTTAGGGGTTGGTCCACAGTTCATGTAGTAGGACATGGTGGGCATGCTACTGGAATTTGTCAACATGGCTTTGCATTTGTGTTCTGTGGACTGTGTTATGTTGTTAGTTGGGACCCCATGAGATAACATACATTGGCAGTATGGGTGAGGTATAGGCCTTTGACAGAGGACTGTAGGGCATTTGGTAGTGATGCTGGCCATTTGTAGCAGGCTAGTATATTCTGTCACTCCTACAATCCCAGGGTGTGAGCCACTGGATTCCCCTTGGGTGACAGGTTAAGTGTGTGAGCTGTTAATGGCAATAGTTTCTGTCCATATTAATCCATTGGTTTGGATGCTGGAAGGGTGCTGCTCACAGCTAGGGATACACCTGCATGGGACACCTCTTCAGCATGCTGCATTCTGTGGGTATTTCCATACGGAAGTGGAGGTAATACTGTACTTATTTCCAACAGCAGGGATATGACCTGTGATAAACCTGTGGATGATGGTGGGGTGAGCTGAGTGCATGTGTGATATGGAAGCTTCTTGCAGCTGACTCACAGATATATCTGGGACAGTCCCCCTTATGCTGCCATGTGCAGAGACATAGGCAGTCTCTCATTACTTCATAAATGTGCCTTTTGTGGTCTGCCAGTGATTGGCCAGACTACATTGGGTCTTGCTGGGATGCATTGTGGTTGGCACTGCAGTTGTTAGAACATGGCTCTGTCATCAACAGTACTAACCATAGGCCACCGAGACACAATCCTCCATGCCTACATGCTGACCACTTCCACACAATATAGAACACACAACAATCTAACACACAGACCCCTGCATATTGTACACATGCAACAATCTAGCCTGTAAATTTGGCCAGCTCAGGTAATCTGTGTTCCACTGTTATTAAACCCACATGTACATGTTACTGCATTTCTACATAGGATTGTGGGGGGTCACACCTGACAGCTGTAAACATTTGCTATGACTGTACTGGTATTTCAGGTACTTTGTTGGCTTCCATTTCATTTTGTATTCTGACCTATCATGTAGACTAGAGGCACATCAGTAGAGTATAGATCTTAGGTTTTATTTACCTATATTTCAGTTTCAGATTTCTTACCCTTAAGAACTAACATACAACTGCCAGACCTGTTGTAGTCTGTCTTTGTAGGCCTGGAGGGGAGCTGTTCTCTATTGCCATCAATTGGAGGCCTTAGCACAGCCTTTGTTTACGGTCATCTACACCTGTCCTGCTGGCTGAGACTGTTGAGTATGTGAGCCTCACTAACATGCATGTGTGTGTCCTATGGAAACACATTTGGGCCACCACATGTACTGCAGTGGGATTTGTCACCTTGTCTAGTACTGCCTACTTTGTTGACACCAGTATTTGTTATGGATTTCATGCTGCCCACATAGATGTCCACTATCTGCTGCCATCCCATTCAGCCACCTGATTCCCTTGCATGCTCACATCCATACCATTTATACAACTAGCAGAATATACTACTCCATTCAGCAATTGATAAGAAGAGTGACATTCTTGTGGCTGTGCCAGTATTGAGGATGGCGCTGGAGGGCTGACTATGTCAGATGCACATAGTACACTCCCTATACATGGTAAAGCACAGGTAGTGTAATGTTTGGCATCACTTTTACTGTATGTGCGAGTCAGAGAGAGGTGTCATTCCCTGGGTCCCTACTGTGTCAGTGTATGTGCTATGCGTTGCCTCTCTGCCAAAGCCTGGGCATACTGGGCACACCTCCTTCTGCCTACATGGGCAGGCTCAGGTTGTTCCTCCTCCGAGTCACTCTTTGCCTGTGCTGGCCTTGGCAATGGTGGGGGGCTGTGTGGCCCTGCCACGTGCTGTTCCTGCTGCAACTGTTTTCACAGGATCATATTGTGTAGCATGGCACATACAATGAAAATTTGTGTACACATAGCTGGAGAGTACTGTACGGCTCCACTGGATATGCCCAGGCACCAGAACCACGACTTGAGCATCCCAAACACATGCTCTAATATGATTCTGGTTTGTGCATGTGCCTCATTATGGAGTTCTTGTTCAGGTGTGTGTGAATGTCTGATGAGTGTCATCAGCCATGGCTCCAGTGCGTAACCAGCATCCCCCACTAGGTGGCCATATGGGATGTCCCCACTGGCAAATCTCTGGCACAGCTGTGTCATAAGCCAGATGTGGGAGTCATGATAGCTTCTAGGGCTGCCAGCACACACATTCAAGATAATGCCCTGGGCATTGCACATGACCTGGCAGTTGATGGGGGGGAAGCCCTTGCGGTTTATGTAGACCCTACCCCACTCACCGGGTGGTTCTTTGATGTGTACGTGCGTGTAGTGTATAGCATCCACTACTTCAGGGTATTCTGCTATTTGGTGGAAGAGACGCATATTGCTGGTCAATGCCTCACGGGTGTTGAGGAAATATATGTGCTCACTGGCATGTGCTGACATGGCATCCAGGAACTGGTGGAGTATCCTCGATGCAGATATCTGTGAGATTCCCATGATATCCCTAGTTGGCCTTTGGAAGTACCTGTGGCAAGTATTCTTAACCCTGCACATACATTGGTATCCACTGGGATGGGTTACCCTATGTTAGTTCTGTGTGTGAGGTGTGACTGGCACAGCTCAACAATTTGCTGTAGGATGTCCCTGTCCACCCTATAGTGCTCCACTATCTCCAGCTCATGTAGCCCCTGGTAGGTTACCCTGGGTCTGTACACTCTTCTCCTTCTCCCCACTGTGGGTTGGTCATCAACATTCTCATCCTCACCACCCTCAGCCTCTTCCACATATTGATGTATGAGAGCGACAGCAGCCCCTATCATTTTGTTAGTTTTTTCAGGTAAAATTTCCCCATCTGTGTACACCGGTGGTGCAGAGTTTGTGGGGAGGAAACAGAGTGAAACGTATTTGCATAGTTTATAGTAGTGTTCTGGGCTGGGCTGCTGCTTGTGTAATTGGCTGATTCTGATACATTTCACCTGCAAGCTATGCTAATTCTCCTTGATTGCCTTCTGACTGCTGTTTTCCCTTCCCATTGCCTTCCTGTTTAAGCCCCAAGGCACAGCACCCATACCCAGTGCTCAGATGTGAACAGAGTTGCTATTTCCTGTGTTTTTTCGGGTTTTTTTAAGCCTAGTGCATGGTGCGCACACTCGTTTAGGCAATGTAAACACTGCTAGGCAGCCTCAGACACCCCCCCCTTCCTTAGCTGTGCTTAGCTAAAGGCAAACACGGGTCACAGAGCTCCAATAAGCTTGCAGCATGTAGCATGTATGACACTCCCCCTTATGAGGTCATTTACCTCTTATGCTTATACCATGGTGCTGCTGCACCTACATGGTTGGGTGTAAGCTAACATTGAGGGGAAATCTGTGATCGGTATCAATCCCCTCATTTGCATAAAACTAACTGCTAATGCATGGTTATAAAACTGACACTCAGCCTTCCCCTTTAGCAACCACTATTCCATGATATTGTTGTCTTATGCATGCCATTGACTATTATGGCAGAATGCTGATTTTGGTTTAAAAGCTTATTTCCAACTTTTTTCCGTATTTTCGGTCCAATCCCATTTGCACAACGCTGCCCTATACTTAAGCGGCTGAAATTGACCAAAAAAAGTAAAAGCTATTTTTTTATAATTTTTCCAGCTATTTCCCATTCCAATGGCCATATATTTGGTCATTGACATGTCTACAACATTGAATGCATGCTTTCTTGGGAGCTGTCATAACTCCGTTTTGTAATTTGCAGAAATGTATTCGGTTAGTAACCGAATATATTTCTGCAGGTTACCCTATTCCTGCACAGATGTCTGCCTGCTTCCTGGATTGCTAATTCACCTCATCTGCATGGTTTTCACAAAAAAGTGGAGTAATTAGCATACAGGAGCTGTGTCAGTGCAGGAATAGTGTAGGAGCTTTGTACACATCCCAGAAGCTCGTTCCTGGATTGCTTGTCGGCCATATTGCATGCAGCAGCTCTTGCACTATTCCTGCATGCCGTGCAGAGCTTGCTGAATCCCAGGGATTGTGTTCTGAGAACTGAAGGTATATAATTAGCAACAGTCATCTTGCTTTGGTCATATAATGGTATTACCTGTACTTTTACTCCTTTTTGATTAATACTTTTCAGCTCATCTTTATATCCATTACTTTCTTGGCCAGTGCTAGCTTAAAGTCTATATTACATTTTATATTTATTTTAACAATAACTTGGTAACTCAGGTAACAAACTGATTCCTGAAAAAATAATTTGAGACAATAACAAGATGCAAAGCATGTAGCTTTCATTACTTAGACAGTATGTACATAGAAATGACATGAAAGCAACACAACAGACTTTGCTAGCAGGGTGAAAATGGAGACAATATGGAATATATACAGATTTACAATAGTTACACTACTGCGAAGAGCATAAAATGTATTAGGTTACCTCCAAACTTAAGTGCATTCTGCTTGAACATAGTGCTTCTGAGATAGTTTTGTATCAAGAAGGGGAGAGCTATTGTGCAAATGTGAAGGAGATACTATTAGATGTAGAAGAGAAGACGGTTCAGAGACAGGGAAGGGAGTGCTGTGGAAAGAGAAATTATTCATGTAATGGTGTTATGGTTTAAACAAATGGTGTTTGGTCTGCCATTGAGGTGATCAGAAGCTGAACTCTTTGTACTTTATGACCAAAACCTCAGAAGGAGTGGTTGATACACAGACAACTATTTTGAGGCTGACTATGAGTGATAGCAGCTTCTAACTGTGATCTGAGGTAATAGTCTGTCAGCACAAAGTACTAAAGCTATGAGGTTTTAATGAACTGCTTCTTGCCCTAGGGTACAGGGTTTGAGTTCTTCATTTGCCTTTGTGTGACTCTGAGCAAACTACTTAAGCAGCCAGTGTTCCTGGGTCTCCCCGGGAGCCACCACTGACCCCGGGAACTACCGCCCATTAGCCTGATGAGACTGTTCCACAAGGCCATAGAACGTATCATCATGGAACTTATAAACAAAGACATTGGTAATAGAAAAGGTTTAATGGACATCCACAAAACTTAGCGCTTTCACCCGTCCACATACGGGTTTCATCAGATGAAATCCGTATGTGGACAGGTGAAAGCGCTAAGTTTTGTGGATGTCCATTAAACCTTTTCTAGTACTCGTGGCGAGTTGTTATTTTCATCTTTTATCAGTTAAAGACATTGGTAATCTCCAAACTCTGGACCACACCCAGTTCGGGTTTATAAATGGCAGATCATGTCTCCTAAAGCTGATAGACTTCTTTGATGCAGTCACCAAAGCCGTAGACAAGGGTAATGTGGTTCACACAGCCTATCTAGATCTTGCCAAGGCTTTTGACACCATCCCTGACTCTGGAATTATAGATAAACTCACTAAACTAGGTATAAATCCCTATGTCACATGATGGGTTGCCAACTGGCTCACTGACAGAACCCACACTGTGAAAGTAGCAGACTCCAAATCTGACTTCAGACCAGTGACAAGTGGAGTACCACAGGGTTCAGTCCTGGGTCCTCTCCTGTTTGGTATCTACTTCTCTGAAGTACAGGCTAAAGTCTTTGGCTAACGAAGTTCACAGATGACTGCAAACTAGGAGCCATAATCAAAACTCCTAATTATGTGGACATCCTACAAAAGGCCCTCACTGAGACAGATGCCTGGTGCCAAAGCCATGGCCTCAAGCTCAATGCCAAAAAGTGCATGGTCATCCCCTTTGGTAAAAACTCTGTACCCATGAACTACAACATAGGTGGTAGTATACTTAACACTGAAAGTGTGATAATTGACCTTGGGACACAGGTGGACAGTAGTCTCTCCTTTGATAATCACATTGCCACAGTAGTCAGGAAATCCTTCTATGTGGCACACCTCATCACAAAAGGTTTCTCATCCAGAAAAAAATAGGTCATTGTTCCCCTCTACTCATCACTCATTAGACCCATTATTGAGTACAATGCCCCTTTTGGTATGTACCTCACAAGACATCTACAACAACTGGAAAGGCCACAGAAATACCTCACAAAGATGATTACCGGCCTCAAACAGATGCCCTATGCAGACCGTCTCAAAAAACTCCAGTTTTACTCTGTTGCATATCACCTACTCAGAGGTGATCTCTGCCTAACATACAAAACTATGTCAAACCCAGAGCTGTTGGACATGCTCCACTTAAAGAAATCCTAATCCCTCCGAGATACATGCTGTAGGGACCTAAACCTTGTCACCACAATAAACAGAACATGCCGGAGGGATAGATTCCTGTCCCAGAGACTTCCCATACTCTGGAATAAACTACCTATCTATATCAAACAGAGCTCCTCATTAGCACTCTTCAAGAAAAATCTTGATGACTGGATGGGAAATAGGAAATTCACCCCAGGGATCACCTCTGTGGCTCTGCTCAACAGTGGCACAGGAAAATAATTTTCTTGGGTGGCAAAAGCCAGGGTACCTTTTTGGCTGGGCTTGTATAGGCCCCAGGGCCGAGAGCCTAGTACCTACTGAAGCAGATAAACACAAGCCAGAAGAAGTAGCTGACTTGAACCCACTCAAAGTATTGCAGGCTGCAAATCACCAAACAGTTGTAGAATGCAGAATCCACTTTATTAACTTCAGACAAAAAATCCAAGGATGAGTGCTTTCATCCAGAAAGATCTAGAATTCATCAGACAATTTACCTCACATAGTTACTTCCTTCTTATACAGTCCAAATAGGAAGTTCCACCCAGTTATAAACTAATCCCTAAAACTAAACTAAAAGTTTATAACTGGGTGGACCTTCCTGTTTGGACTGTATAAGAAGGAAGTAACTATGTGGGGTAAATTGTCTGATGAAGTCTAGATCTTTCTGGACGAAAGCGCTCATCCTTGGATTTTTTTGTCTGAAGTTAATAAAGTGGATTCTGCATTCTACAACTGTGTGGTGATTTGCAGCCTGCAATACTTTGAGTGGGTTCTGAAAAAACCAAAAAATTAGCGACTGTAAGAAAATTGAAAGCAGCTACAAAGCCAGATGAATTTTAGCGCTTTCTTTCACTTTATTATTAACGTGAACTTCCTCAGAAAACCAGGATGCCTCCCAACATCCTGGTTTTATAGTCATAAACAGGAAATGATGTACATCCAATATTGCAATGATAAACTTTTTTTAAAAAATGTAAAACATTAAAACATGTAATCTAGTATAACATTTAAACATCGTTATAAAAATGATGGTGTCATCTGAATAAAAATCGATGTGTTGTGACAGTATATCAAAAACTTTTGAAATGAAACAATAATTGACCAATATCCATTACTCAAGAGTGTGACCCTATTAGCTAAAATAAATTCCGGCTGAGCCTGGTGTTACGTCATGCATAGTGAACCATAGTTAATGTAGTGTCAAACATTGAAAATGCTACTAGCAACCATGACAGTGTCAAGTGGTGGTCCCGTGGAAAGATCTCCACTGATGTCTTCTACAGAAATAAGCCAGAACCACCAGATGTCTCCCACAATAAATCATTCACTCCCACTGACACTCGAATTCAAACACCATCGAGTCGTCTATACCCTGTCAAATGAAGGAAGTGTAAAACCTATGGCAGGTGGCAAAACTAATGAAATTTGTGAGCACTCACTCTAAAATGTCTGCTGTGACAGCATTATCCAAAAATTGATAAGGGAAAATCAGCTGATAGAGGAAAACCAAAAAACAATAATGTCAATAACTAAAGTGAGACTAGTTGAAGTATATAATTTGTGGGCATCAATGTCCCTAAAAGTGTGTATACACATACACACGTGAGAAATCTATACCAATAAACGTGTCTATCTTGTTGACATACATAAATCTACACGTGTGTTCACTTCCATATGCACATGAGTGTGTGTGTGTGTGTGTGTGTGTGTGTGAACAAGTGCACAGGGGTTGCCTGAAACACACACACACTCATGTGCATATGGAAGTGAACACACGTGTAGATTTATGTTTGTCAACAAGATAGACATGTTTATTGGTATAGATTTCTCACGTGTGTATATGTATACACACTTTTAGGGACATTGATGCCCACAAATCATATACTTCAACTAGTCTCACTTTAGTTATTGACATTATTGTTTTTTGGTTTTCCTCTATCAGCTGATTTTCCCTTATCAATTTTTGGATAATGCTGTCACAGCAGACATTTTAGAGTGAGTGTTCACAAATTTCATTAGTTTTGCCACCTGCCGTAGGTTTTACACTTCCTTCATTTGACAGGGTATAGACGACTCGATGGTGTTTGAATTCGAGTGTCAGTGGGAGTGAATGATTTATTGTGGGAGACATCTGGTGGTTCTGGCTTATTTCTGTAGAAGACATCAGTGGAGATCTTTCCACGGGACCACCACTTGACACTGTCATGGTTGCTAGTAGTATTTTCAATGTTTGACACTACATTAACTATGGTTCACTATGCATGACGTAACACCAGGCTCAGCCGGAATTTATTTTAGCTAATAGGGTCACACTCTTGAGTAATGGATATTGGTCAATTATTGTTTCATTTCAAAAGTTTTTGATATACTGTCACAACACATCGATTTTTATTCAGATGACACCATCATTTTTATAACGATGTTTAAATGCTATACTAGATTACATGTTTTAATGTTTTACATTTTTTAAAAAAAGTTTATCATTGCAATATTGGATGTACATCATTTCCTGTTTATGACTATAAAACCAGGATGTTAGGAGGCATCCTGGTTTTCTGAGGAAGTTCACGTTAATAATAAAGTGAAAGAAAGCGCTAAAATTCATCTGGCTTTGTAGCTGCTTTCAATTTTCTTACAGTCGCTAATTTTTTGTTTTTTTCAGAGTTTTGTTCGGGGTTCCGAAAGTGTATTCTAGTTTGGTTTACTTTGAGTGGGTTCACTTCAGCTACTTCTGGCTTTTGTGTTTATCAGCCTAGTACCTACCTATGAACCTATGAACCCTGAAAAGGCAAAATCATGTTGAGTGGGCTTCCTTGGTCAACAAACAGGAGAAGGGACATTTGTGTCCATTGAGCCTACTTAGTCTAGAAATATGTGGAATAAAAAATAAAAATAAAATCTACTTATTTGGCTAAATTATTCTGCTGGTTAGGAATTGGTATGTTTTAAGATTCAGATGTTTAAATGGAAGGAACCCAGTGAAAGTCTGCATATTTTTTGACTAGGAGGCAATTTCATATAGCTGAAAGTGAGCTGATGTTCTTTCTCTGAGACAAATGAAATGAGTCTAAAGAGTCTACGTGAGCTTATTTGAAGTGAGGGCAGTTTTTTCTCTCTCTGAGAACAGCCAGTGAGTGAAAGGCCATAATCAAGTAGGATGAGTAAAACACTTTTGCCACTATCAATGGTGTTTTATGGGTAGGAGAAGAGTGTGAGATATGTATTGCCCTCAAAACATGTTTAATAAGCTTGGCTCTGGTTTGTTCTACATGGTGATCAAATATATGATAATGATCAAGCAAAATATGAGGAGATTTGAATTGGGATGTGGTTTGTACAGAGCATCCAAACAGGTCACTGGTAGACCACTGTGACATTAATATTTTTAGCTTTTATTTTGTTTTCTTCGTCTAGAATTCCACATGTATTAAATTGTTATCAACTATATACCTTATCCAGGCTCAGCAGTACCCTACCTATAGTCATGCAGTCTGGCTGCATGATGATTTGGAAGCTACCACTTAAAATGCATTTTTCATATACCTTGGAGAAAATCACATAAATACCGAAAGTATGTTAAAAGCCACTTTATAACCAAGTATGTACCAAACACAGAAAGATGAGATGCATCTACAGTCGCATTATGTAAGGGGAACTCAACTTTCATTTTACAGGATTATGTGCAATGGTCAATAAAATTCACTACATACTTTTAGAATAGACCAACTTAATAATTTACTGTGAAAAAAATGGTATTTCAGTGTTCAATGATACTGTCCATTAACATGATAAGTATGATAGATGATGAAACACAGGAAGCCATATTCTGTCATAAACGTAGAACCATTGTCATTAGCTTTACTAGTCTGTATGTGAGAAAGTGATGCAGCTCTTTTAATCCTTTTCAGCTTTCTTGGTTATGACATTGGTTCTGGGACAGTTGGCACAAGAGACTCACTATTCTACATAACAATGTTGTGTGTTGAGTCAGGGAACAAGCCAAGACTACATACTGACTCATACACCTCATGTAGTACATCAGCGCTCTTCACCAGTGACCTTTGATCACTGCATAGCTATGACTCTTCAGGCCAAAATGTCTTCCACAAGAAATAGCCTCATGTCTTGAACTCTGCACGTCTCTGGACTTGCTTTATCTGTGATAATTTCTGGAATCTACTTTGGACTCCCTAAGAGTCAGTCATCTTTATTGAAATAACTTCCCTTTACATGCCTGTCATACAGAAGCTTTTCAAGTGTTGTTTCTTGTGAGTGTTTCTGCTAAGACTTATTTTTAGGTCTATATCATAGCATCAAATGATCTCTTCAGCAAACTGCTATTCATCAAGACAACATCATCAAAAACTGCATTCAGCGAGCATTTACATTGTCGAATGTTACCTCATCGAATAACATTAGTTGGCCAACATCACAGACGGTATCCTAACCTGGTGAATAAGTAAACACAAAAGTAGATATATTGCTCTCTTAGCAGCTGGCCAACTAATGTAATTTGATGAGGTAACATTCAACAATGTAAATGTTCACTAAATGCAGTGTTTGATGATGTCTTGATGAATAGCAGTTCACTGAAGAGATTGTTCGATAAATTAGCTCATGTTCACTAAAGATGAGGTCTAGTATTGTATGTCCTATAGTACAATTGTGATCTGCACACAGAAATCTTATACTACTCCAACTTTATCTCCAGGACTTGGAACTCTATCTTTCAATATACATCAACATATCCTAACTGCTACGAACCCCTCCCAGTTCAAAAAACTTGTCAAGACTCACTTAGCTGCCTCCTGGCTCTGCTCATTCATCTTCTGGCTGAATATGATTGCTCTTGCACTGTAGCTTTCATACCAAAACCTCTTTTGCCTCCTCTGTATATTTATCATATACTTTACATTGTCCTTATACTTCCTCCACGTACTTCTCCCTTCTAATTTCTTCTTTTTTATGTTTCATGCAATTAATTGTTCAGTGAAACTCAGATCTTCACCAATACCTTAAAGAATGTTTGTATATACATATATATATATATATATATATATATATATATATATATATGTATGTATATATATATATATATATATATATATATATATATATATATATATATATGTATATATATATATATATATATATATATATATATATATATATATATATATATATATATATATATATATATATACTACAGATGCCACCTCTACCTAGATCATGGAAATTTAACATATAAAACTTAACGGGTTTGTATTATACATTGCATGTTAATACTTGTCTAACAATATGTTTTTAAACTACTTTTACATATATTGTGTCTCCTTGGAATTTTCAACTAACTGTACTTTTTAAATAATATGTGATTGTTATTTTGTATTGGAGCTTTTCTCTCCTGGCCTCTACTGAAAATGAGCTTTATGTTCAGTTGGACCTTCCAGGTAAACAGATGTCAAATAAGTTAATAAATAAATAATCAATTCAATGCTGTATGCCTTGAATGTTTGCATGAATCCTTCAGCAAACCATTTTTATAGCACTCTTCATTTTGCCCAAATGCTGAGTAATTTCAGAAATGGATATTCAGAGAAACAACTTCTGAAACCACAGTTTCTTCAAGTTTACTATCATGATGTTCCCACATATAAAACAATACACAATGCTTGTTAAAAAAAAAAAACTTTTGTTCTTCATTCATTACCTTAAAATTGCCTACATTATATTTCTGAACTTTTAGATATGTCTGAAAAAATGTTTACATGTACAGCTTTTTAAAATTGGTTCTGATATACTCCTTGACATCATAAGGTTATACAATAATATTGTTGGTAAGTGTTAACTCTTTGCATAGAGTGTGCATATAGATCTTTCTGATCTGTACATCTTTTCCTAATTATATAGTTCCTTAAATATTTAGCTAGGAAACAATGTGGATATTTCCAATACTGTATAAAATTTAACATAAATAGATTTAAGTGAAGCGTATATTACTCAAGTTACTCAAGCTGTTCAGCTTTTCTTGTGGTTTAATTCACAATACTTTAAAAGTGCATTTAAACACCATAGATACTACATTGTTTTTCATTCTTTCCACAGTTAATTTATGATGTAGTATTGTATAGTGAGCTCTATCTTGATCTTAAGAAAATGTACTGAAAAGCTTCATGGATCATCACTGTCTCTCCCACTATACATAAAAATAACAAGCACAAAAAGTGGGGAGAGAAATTGTTTAATAACTATTTTCTGGACCACAGGTTTATAAGACCAGTTTCATCAATGAATTGGCTTCATTGGTTCATAGGTTCTTAAGTAAGTTCTAGGCTACCTGACCTTGTGTGCCATTTTAAGCCTAGCCAGCTTCCCTTTTGTGCTCAAAATAACCTACCTCATTTGGTTATAGAAGTGCCTTACCCATCCCATGGTCAATAATTAGGTGTTGACCATAATCAGAATAATAGGGATTATACCACAGATAACTTCAGGGGACCCATGCATAGAATAAAGCATTTAGGAGCTGCCATTAGTAGTACAGGGGGTAGTTCTGGGGTAAATTTTCTGTTTCCCATCTACAAATCTAAGCTGCGCTTGAATATGAACAGGAATGAACTTTGTTTCATGTGAAATTGGAGTCTGTTCCACTGTAGCGTTATCTCTTTGAGATATACCCACCTCTTCAAATCATTCTGCTGATATTGTAGAAGAGTTTAGATCTATAGACTGAGCATTTCTGATGCCATTTGACTTGCTGTTGTGCAGCAAATCCATTAGTAATGGGTCAGAGGATGACACCGGTCACCCCTTAGTCTGTAGGACACTGAGTGTAGTGACAGGGCTTTCATTCAGTCTATGTAGGACATGTTGTTTAGGCCTTGTATCCTTCTAGTAAGGTAATCTCTGTGGCCATTCCACTTGTAAAATGGGTCTGGACAGATACATGCCAAAGAGGGTATTATAATCAATAACTAACCCAATGAGGGCTGAGTAAAGGGGAACAATGATATCCTTAGATTTAGACACAATCCCTTTGTTTATAAGCTGTGCAATATAGAAGGACTTTCTTACAACATATAAAAGGAGTTTCTTACAACAATAGACATATGTTGGTCGAAAATTAGGTCACTGTCCACATAATTTCGCAAATCCCAAAAAACTGGGTCAGCTCTCAGGGGTGTATTGTCAGTGTGGTAGTTCCCTAAACTAGATGACTTCCCAAAGGATACAATAAGTCATTTCTTGGCATTTAATTTCAGTCCATGATTTTAGCACCATTTATTTATTTGAGACAAACTTTCCTGCAAGATGGCAAAGACATTTTATGGGTCCATTGACTGCTTCTAGCTTGCAGTCACCTGCAAACCTAGTCAGCCAGAATCATTTGGTATTGGCTTTTACTTCAGAAAAGTAGATGACAAACAGGAGAAGTCCTGGCAGAGAACCTTGGGGCACTCCACTGCTGACTGGTCTGTTTGTGGAGGTAACTTCTCCTATTTTGATTATCTGCATCCTGTCTGTGAGCATGTTGGCAATCCAGTGGATGACATAGGGGTTTAGTCCCAGTTTATTTAGCTTTTGTACTTTTCATCAGTTATAAAAGTGCCACCAAATGTCATTGACATGTAATCAATTACAAGTCATGTGAAAATTTTTCAAAGCATTAAAAACTTCAGCACACAAACATACAGACAAATGTTTCTACATTGCATAAATAATGTGCAAAAATGAAAGCAGAGTCAGATTTGTAAATGTTACAAATTTAACTTAGCATTGCTCAGATATTACAATAATTAAGAAAATCAGTAAAATCTAGCATAATTGATATAACAATAGTTACTTCTTGTGGCAGAAGATAAACATACACAAATATGCACAAAGTAGTAAAAGTAGACTTAACAGAAATAATTTAAGTCATGTATAAACAGTAGCCAAGTAGTATCTGTTTACACTCACATCTTTTTAAAATGCTATGTAAATCCTAAAACAAGTTTTTATTCCTACTAATTCTGTGTATAACTGTAAATAAGGATATTGCATTAGAATGATACAATGCATGTTTATAGAGACCACTGGTAGATGTTTTTGCAACTTATACCACTGAATTTTTCTTCGATCCATATCTGGAGGGGTTGCAAAGTTTGACCAACAATGCTCCACATGTACATTTGGCAAGGTGTACCACCAGGTCTGTATTAAAAGAAATTAAGTTTTGGATGTTAATGTGTTTTGTGTGCATTGATAGTGGCAATGGTTTTACTGCACTGTATACATCAACAAAATATTAAAATGTCCACATTGGCTTCTCCCATTAGGTTGGGACATAGTCGGTTGTTGCACAAGCCTCAATCCATTTACCCTTTTATATTGATTTAATAGTTAAGACAGATATATTTTTCTTTTTGTTGGTTGTATTTACACTCAATTGTTAAGAAGCCATTCTCTTTCAACAAGATGGGCCAGTATTTCTCAGTGACTTCCCTGAAGATAAAGATATTACTACCGGAAGTAATACTAAATCTGGGGACGTCTTCAGCCACACGTTCCAAGTATGTGTGATGATATACCAGTAAGTCATGCCCCTTGATATTTTGTATGAAATTATCTAAAAAAAGTGGAATGCTATCTTTTATGGACAACTCTATGTTTTGTTTATATTTATGCTTAGAAACTTCATTAAGATGGACTACATTTCATGGATAGGTTTGGTAGGAAATTTGAAAAATGTCAAAAGTTAATAAGTTAATAGATAATAAACTGATCAAGTCCTAAGGATTTTTTTTTTAAAAAGGTGCATTTTAGAATCTCTCTTTCTCTCTCTCTCTCTCTCTCTGTCTAGCAAAAAAATATTTGGCAAAACTGGTCAGATATCAAACCTCAGATGAAGTAGTAACTGAGTCAGGGATGATTTCACTGGGAAACTTGTCTATCTAAGTATATTTTAAACATATTTGCTATGGTAGTATGTTACATCTGAAAGATTCTATGGCTGAGCAGTTTAACAAGGAAGTAAATGGGTTTTTAAGATACGTCTCTAACCAAGTTAACTCTGGATCAGGCTTCTGATTTATTAGCTAACTTTGCAGTCAAAGAAATAAAACAGGTCTTGCATCTATCCAAAAGATAAGACACCATGCTCTAATGGCCTCCCCTCCTCCCTAAAGAAATATTTTTATTGGAAAAAAGATAGGTTACTCCCAAATTTATAGTTAAAAAAAAAAACAGATTTTAAAGATGGAGATCTAACCATGTTTCTTGGAGACTAACCGCCATAGCTGTAATTCTTAAACAAGTAATTTCAAACCACCCTACATTTGCATTAAACTATAGTTATACATTACTTAGTTCATTATTGGGAAAGAAGCTGTCAAGACTGCTACTTAGTTTGAACCAATTAGACCAAGCAGGCTTTGCCCAAGACACAAGGTTGGGAGGGTGGCCTAATGGTTAAGGTGTTTGCCTTACAAGCACAAGGTGCAGGGTTTGAGTCTCACAAGGGATTATTAGCTAGGCTTAAAATGGCTCACAAGGGCAGTTAGTTTAGTACTAATCTATGAGCCTATGAACAATGCTTAAGACAACCTAATAGATAACAGTTACTAAACAGATAATGATTCAAAGACAGGTTCTTTTTTGTTGATGACAAGCCATGAAGCTGAAAAAGCATTTGTCAAATTTGATTTCCTATTTAAGGAATTGCTTTATAAAGGGTTTAATGTCAAATTTGTTAACTTAATTAAGGGTCTTTTAAAAGCTGTTCATCTGGAATAAAAATAGGGCTACAACCTTTACCTGTATTTCCATTTGAGGTGGACCAGGCAAGGGTCTCCATTTATGTTTGCATCATATTTAGAAACCTTAGCGGCAAGCCTTAAGGTTGCTCCCATAATGGGTGTCATATAAATAATTCAGTATTGCAAATTTCTGGCACTTCAGCACACTCAGCAATTAATTAGTAATTTCCAGAGGAAAATGTCCTCTATTCAGAAATGATTTGATTGTTTACTTGCCGAACTCAAAAGAGGATTTGAGATTATTTTTATGGAAGTGTGAAATTTGTTTGATACTTAGATTATATATTATCTCAGAAAATAAGGCTATAAAAATGAATTATGCTCCTACATCCAAAGTTGAGAGACCATTCTTTTTTTCTTAGTGGACTTACCTTGACCTACAATTTTTAGATACTTACCCTAGTTCAGTGGATCTTATATATATAGTGAAATATTGTGGAAATAAAGAGGATTTTCCAAAGATGGAAAATGATTTGTGAAGATATTTTGCAAAAGGTACAAGCCCTTTCGTGACATGCTTTACCATTAGATATCTGATCTTCTTATGGTCTGCCTGTGCAACTCCCACTGGACTTTTTAGTAGTGATTAAGAAATAACCTGTTATCTTATTAGGATCCATAGAACTGTTTAAGTTTGTTTGCTGGTCTAGAGTACTTATCAACAATAACCAATTTAGGCCCAGCCTGGGTTGTAAAGAAAAAAAAAAGTAATCCATCAATACATATACACTAGGTGCAAAACTAGTAAGAATGAGTAGAAATGTAATCATTTATAATTTCATTTTGATTACAAATATACATCCGTGTGTGTGTGTGTGTGTGTGTGTATGTGTGTATTAGTTCTTAGTTCAGAAGAATGTATCAGAGCAATGAAAGAAAAAGTTGTGTAAGTTATATATATATCTATCTAAAAGGCTTAACAAGAGGCCAGATCCTACAGTGAATAAGGGTATAGGATTTTTAGGCCATATGGTATAATATGGAACATTTCCACTTGCTCAGTTTCACCAGGTACCCTTTAAATTCTGTACACATGCAGAATATACACATTAAGATGAATATCATACACAGAACATCCTAGTGAGGGATGCCACTCCAACCTGGCAGATCACCAAGCTTAGTGGGCCCAAACTTAATGTTTTGGTCTGGGAACTATCTTTAGTCCACCACCCTCAGTAACAAACTTTTTCAGTTATATCATTAAGAATATCTGCAGGCATTGACATTTTATGAAATGAGTCACTATGGGAAACGTTACTTTTGAATGTCTGGATTCCTCTCTCAGGTAATATTTGCTTAATATCTTATGTTGTCAGGGAGCCCAGGTAAAATAACTCACATAGATCCTACATCTTACATAATCTAATTATAGCTAACTTCATGAATAACTTCAAGAATGTTTCTAAGTAGCAGTTGTCATATGATCGTGGATCCTCTCTTTAAAAGACCACATTTACTTCCTGTCAAGGTTTCAGGAATATCATTTTGTGGCACAATGGAGACTGCGTTAATAGTGGAGTTAAATACAGCTGACATGAATTCAATATACCTGGAAGAAAACCATATAACATATTTTCATCAATTCCCAAATACTGCAAGTCTCACTCAGGGCAGGATATTTCCCCAGTAGAAGCATAAGTTCAGAAGTGATAAATGATCCTAATTAATGCAACCTTAAAGGAGCAGCTAAATGAAAGAGAAAGAGTCTGGGAAAGACAGAAAGCTAACCTATGCAACAAATAACAGTATTAGTATATTATGATTACTGATAGAGCAAATGTGAAAACAAACTGTCATGATAGCTACATATGTCACAATTTAATTTCTGTTTCAAGGACCAAACCTTTTCTGCTATACTTCCAGCAAACTATAGAACAATATCACCTACCTACCTCTGAAATAAAACACTTACTTTTTAATTTAATTGAAATAGCTTCTAATACAGGGAGAAAAAATGTACAAACTTGTAACATTAATAACAGTCCTAGAATTGCCTCTCTGCACTCTGCATTTCTTAAAATGGCAGAACCTTTTATAGACAAAACTCGTAGCACAATATTATAAATGTGCTCCTTTTAAGCATGCCTACATAATTCCACTTACCAAGCTTCTGTCACCTACTTGATTGCCAGCCATCACCCATATGCATAGCTATATAAAAAAATATGCTGCCAAATAATAGAACACATTAATAAATATGGACTACTGTCACAAGACAGCAAGGGTTCAGGACTAAGTAAAGTATCCTGACTACTTTATGCAGAGTCAACAGTTCAATTTTTAATAATATGGAGGTGGAGGTACTTATAGCATTGTGTTTATCAACATAAAACAAGCTATCAAAACTTCATCTGTTATTTGCACATCAAGAGGCTTGGGCAACTCAGATTTCAAGATAGGGTAACCATTTCATTTCATGATCAGCTCTCTGACTGCACTTCCTGAGTATTAGTGGTTCTACACTTGCCTTTAATATGGAAATATCTCAAAATTGTGGCTTCCATTCTTACTCCAAGTAATTGGATTCATTTTTTTTTCACTTGCTGATATTGTTGTGCAGTATTAGATGGTGCTACACTTCTGTATGTGCAGTCCTTCATATGAGACTTTAAACCAAGAGCCCATCTCCCTAAGTAGGCTGTAGTCCAGGTAGATATGTGTCAAAGGAAAAAAACTTCAAAGACCAATACACGTAAGGTTCAGGTTAAGGCACTTTAATTCTTGCAGCAAGGAGACAAAAACATGCATGCAAAAATACAGAGTTTGTCTAACTAAAAGCAGCAAGTGAAACCATTCTTATACTATTCTTACAAGACATTGCCAAATGAAGCTGACGTAGTAAATCACAAGTTTACAATATTGTTTTTCACAGCACATGTTGCTCATGATTTTCTGCTGACATGACATAACATTTCTAGATACATGAGAAAACTTTTGAAAAATAACATGGCCTTGGACACCAGCAGCTAGTTGCAATTATTTCTACAGTGCTGTGTTACATTTCAAGGTATTCTACTCATTTGAGCACAAAGCAATCACAGATTATAGATCATATTCTTCAAGCGGTCTTTGTTCTACTTTATCTATCCTTCCTGCAGCTGTGTATGTTCTCATAACACAGACAGGGCTAATTGTCTAGGTTTAATAACATTATAGAAAGCAGTATTGTTCTATTCATTATTTTCCTAACTAAGCAGAAAATCATCTGCTTCTCAGTTAATTTCCTAAGACAAGATTTTAGCTGTGCTGACAAAATACAAGGTCAGAAAGCATTTGCCATTAGTATGGATTTGTTCAGCATAAAGCAGAATAAATGTATTAACCCTTTTGGGCTTCTAAAAAAGCACTAATGCACACATATTAATACATATTTTTCTAACATTTCCCCCCTATTAATACTTTTTTTCTACTTTCAAAAGCATAAACGATTTGTTTCTTTTCCTAACCGCTTCCATTTTGGATTTTCAGTTAAGAAAGTCATTCAGTTTAATTTATGAAAGCATCTCAGTCTTCAACAGTTCATCAAGCTCAGTACCTTGATATAAGGTTTCAGAAACTGACAAATCTAAAAAATCTTTAATCAGTCTTTTCATGCAGGGGATGCCACAACAAACACATACTCCCAACAGGAGCATTCCTACACAAATAGCAATCAAGATGTTCATTAGGATGGAACCCCAAACCATTTCTGGAAAAAGTTTGTCAGTGGATTTGGGCCTGGTTTGGTCATGGTCGACACTTGCTGAATCACCTCAAGGTGGTTGCCTATCTCATGCTGGTTGTCAGGAATATATGAACATCATTCTTCTTGGATTAAAGCACATGTACCACCTCTCACCGCTAGGGTGAAGTCAAGAGCCATGCGGTTTTGAAGCACCACAGTTCTCATGGCATTCAGTTCATCAGTCACTAATTCGAGAGCAGAGAAAGTTGCATTGCTCATTACTTTGAAGAGTTTAGACAGTTTTCTCAGCTCCCAAATTGATTTCACTGCTCCATATGCTGGTAATATGCCTGCCCACGATATGACAGTGTCACTCAAGTCCATATGTGTTAGTTTATCACCCATGGAATTATGGTTTTTCCAGCCTGCCTCGATCTGTCCCACTGGATTCTCAGGTTTCCTGACAGGTTTCTTGGTGACCTTGCGTGCATTTTGAATTTTACCTCAAGGCAAAACTGCAGTGTGTGGTATGGCCAGAACCAGGTAACCCAAAAAACAACTGCCAGACCAATTCTCAGGTAACCATTTATAGGCCTTTTTGCCACATATAAAATAACAATCTTCCACCTTAGTAGTAACTTTACTATTAACATATGCTTGCCCTGCATGAAACATTTTCTTGTTTATTATAGACAGTTGCTTAAAAAGAACAGGATTATGTTGTACTTCATTAATCGTTCTGTGCGTTGATTTAAGAAACGAGTCATAGTCTGTATCACAAATAGAACCTGCATTATTAGCTTTGGTGTAACATTTGTAAGGTAAAATCATATTAAAATTACTCCAACCCACCTGGATAGTATCATTTTTATAAAAACACACAATTCCCTTTTGTGTAACAGACAGGTGGAATACTGTTTATCTTGTGATTTAACAGTCATAGTATCATAAACCAAGTTTTCCCAGGTCTCATTGAACCCTAGGGGGACTGCAGTCATTAATAACTCCCCATATGCTGTAGGTATAGCTGTACAAACCCAACAATTTGAAACATTAAAAGTCTCAGCATACACGTTTGATCGCTTGGTAAGTGTTAAAGTTTGGATGCCAGTCTACGAGTAACACATTGGGTTTATTCAGTTTAGCTTGTGTGACTGAAAAAAGGAAAGGCCACAACAAAAATATTAATGTCACCAGTATAGCCAATGGGATAATCATGCAATTTTTTTTGTGGCTGTTCTACATTCCTGTATGCTCTGGATTTTGTCATTTTTTACTCTTGTGGTGTAACAGTAACAAGATTTTTGTTTAGCTCAAAGTTTTTAACCAGTTTACAGTGTGTCTGATGAATCCAGGATGCATGCTCCACAATCTTGACTGTAGTGGGCGTTGACAGTAGCACTTGGAATGGCCCTTCCCACTTCGGTGTCGTCCAGTTTTTCTTTTTGATGACTTTCACCCAGACCCATGTGCCTGGGACTACTGCTGCTTCTGATGATCTGGTTCGTTCTTTATCTGAAACAGAATTAAACTGCAAAAGATGTTTAGAATTCAACAATTTCCTCATATACTCAGCAAGTGTACAGTCGGCTTCCTGATCTGTGGGCATGAGAGGTTTCCACTGAAGTATAAAATACGCTCATCCAAATAACTTCTCAAAAGGAGTAAATCCCTTTGCATTCGGAACAGTTCTCATGCTCAACAGTGCCAGGGGCAGACAGTACACCCAATTTCTATGTGTCTCTTTGATAAGTTTCCTTAACTTGTTCTTCAATGTCCCATTGTGCCTCTCTACCAATCCTGCAGATTGAGGGTGATACGCACAATGATTCTTTAAAGAAATCCCAAAATACTTGCTCAGCTGTTGTATAGTTTGGTTTACAAAATGTGTGCCATTGTCACTGTAGATCTTTTCCGGTATGCCAAATCTAGGAATAATTTCTTTAACAAGGGTTTTCGCAAGAGTAGCTACGTCTGGATTTTTGGTCGGAAAAGCTTCCACCCATTTGGAAAACATATCTACAATGACAAGACAATACTTCTTATTTTCGCATTTGTTCAGTTCTATGAAATCCATACAGATAGTATGGAACGGATATGGTGGTGTAGGGAAACTCCCTTGCTTGGGCTTCAATGCCTCTTGTGCATGATGTTTATTACAAACGTGACATGACAAACAAACATTTTTAGTGTAGTTTATGAATCCATATGTTGTGAACACCCGGTTCACTAACTGTACCATCCCCCCTGTTGAGACATGGCATTGCCCATGGCTCAACAAAGCTGCATATCTAAACAAGTTAGATGGCAATATCGGTTTTCCCTCTTTGGAGATGTACAGCCCTTCCTTGAGTATTGCTCCTTGTTTTATCCATCTTTGTTTTTCAACCTACGTAGTAAGTGTCTGCATTGTTTTCAACATTTCTAAGTCTAAAATCCCAGATAGTTGTAATTCCTCATTCAAAAGAAATACTTCTGAAGATGAAGCTGCCTGCTTTGCAGCTGTATCAGCCCTTGCATTACCTTTTGAAATTCTATCCTGTTGCTTCGTATGAGCTATGCATTTACAAATAGCTACTTTCTGAGGTAACTGAATAGATTCTAAAAGATCTAAAATAAACTGTGCATGATTGATTGGTTTGCCAGTAGATGTTATCATTCCTTGATTTTTCCACTGTTGCACAAAAACATGTACAGTAAAGAAAGCGTACTGGCTACCAGTAAAAATGTTTACACATTTACCCTTTGCTAAAGTACATGCCCATGTCGAGGCAATCAGCTCTGCTGCCTGTGCAGATAAATTGTGTGGTAAAGATTTTGCTTCTATAATCTCAGTATCAGAAACTACTGCATATCCTACTAGGTTCTGTCCCATGGGACCCCTTTTGCATGAGCCGCCCATGTAGTATGTCACCTCGGCATCATCCAAGGGAACATCCGTAAGGTCTTTTCTAGGTAGTGTCTTTTGCTCAATCTCCTGCAGGCAGCTGTGCGGTGTGCCATCTGCAGGAGTTGGAAGCAAGGTAGACGGATTCAAAGTTGTACATCATTCAATTGTCATATGAGATTGGCTCAACAATATAGTCATACAGGAAAGATGCCTAGCAGGAGAAAGATATGCTACTTTTTCTTACAGTAAAATAATCGCTACTGCATGAGGCACTCTCAATGTGAGATGGTGGAACAACACTACTGAGGCCGAAGCCTGTACTGCAATTGCAGCTGCAACTACTGCTTGTACACAGTGGGGCAATGACTGCACCACTGGGTCCAATTGTGATGAATAGTAAGCAATGGGGCGTCTTTTGTCCCCATGCTGTTGTGTTAGCACTGATGTCATACAACCTTGCTTACAATCTACAGTTTTGAAAAAAACGTTTATGATAGTTTGGTAATCCTAAGACTAGTGAGGATGCTATCAACTGTTTCAATTTGCAGAAAGCAGATTCTGCTTCTAGTGTCCATTGTAATAAATCCTGTACTGCCATAGGCTTCTTTTATATCAAGTTGGTCAGCGGTGCAGATTCCAAAGCATAGTTTGGGATCCAGCTCCGACAAAAGTTGGTCGTACCCAGGAAGGACATCATTTCCTTCTTGGTAATGGGTTTCGGTGCTTGTAAAATCGCTATTTTTCTGTCCTCATCTAATGTTCTACCCTCTTTGGATATTACATATCCTAGGTATCTAACTTGTTTTTCCAAAGCTGCAATTTGTTTTTATTTACTTTATGTCCCTGAATAGCTAAAAATTTTAACAATGCTACAGTATCTTCCTTACAATCTTGGTGGGTGGGGGCTGCCAGCAGGATGTCATCAACATAAAGTAAAATATGACTGCGTAAATCCCACCAAGTTGCTTGTCATTTCTTGTGAGAATATTGTTGGGCTTTCACAATATCCCTGTGGTAGTCGCGTGTATGTATACCTTTTCCCCTGAAATGTGAATGCAAACCAATGTTGGTTGTCAGGGTGTATCGGTATAGAAAAGAATGCATTGCTGATATCCACCACAGAAAAATATTTCTGTTGAGGTTTTAGATCATTCAGCAGGGTGTGTGGATCCGGAACCATAGGTGCCCTTGGTATTACTGCATCATTTACAGCTTGTAAGTCTTGGACCATACGCCATTCTCCATTTGCTTTCCTAACAGGAAATAAGGGTGTGTTACATGGTGAATCAGGTGATTCCACCAGTACTCCTTTCTTAAGTAAAACTGCTATAATAGGTTTGATTCCTACCTCTGCATCTTTTCTCAAGGGATACTGTCGCTTTTGTGGTTTAAATGCTGACTTTGGCATAATAGTAACTGGTCATGCTGTACGAATAAGACCTACATCTGATTTGCCTGTTGACCAGAGAGTTTCTGGTATGCGTTGTAAGGCATCTTCTTCCTCTTCTGATAAGAGTGCTAATCAGCTGTCCTCGCTTGACTGCAAATGTACAGCTGGGTGTGTCTGTGTTATCCAATTTAACTTCTGCTTTTGTACTTCCTGTTCTGACAATTCTAACTCTGTCTGTTTTTCCCCTCTCATGACTTTTTCTCCTAGGTCTGCCCATTTTACATTTTTGTCCTTAGTTAAGCTTACATGTGGTAATCGATTAGATTTATAAAGTGCAAAGAACTCCTGGGGTAATGAACAGCTAACTACACTGTTCCCTTTTATGTCCCAGTACAGATTATGTAATACTAACCTGTTTGCACGGTTTCTAAACAACTCTTGCTCATATTCTTTATCAGGTCCTGGTGTGCTATAATAATACAGAGTACAGTGCAACAAATGCTGTTTATCAATGTCAAGGGAGGGAAACTTGCTGATGGCTACGTTCATCAGGTCTTCGGTTACTGCCCCTGGACCAGTCATAACCAAGTCCTGGCTGTACCAATAAAATGTTTCACCCTCCGATCGCACTGCAAAAGTATCAATTTGTCACTGTGCTTCCATACCCTGCATAGTTGGAACTACTGCTATGCCGAATAGCTGCATAAGGTCCCTGCCCAAGAGATTTACTGGGCATTTTGCAGAAACGACAATTTTGCTTTTCTGGGTTAATCTTTAAACAGGATCAGTTATTGCAATGTTATGGGAGAGGGGCTCCCGATACAGCTGTCCATTAGCTGCTTTTACTAATATATAATCAGGTGACTCTGAGTTCTCTGGCAGTTTGGAGGGATGTACCAGGGTCCGTGATGCCCCTGAGTCACAGAAAAACGTGACTTCCCTCCCTTCTACCAGGAGTGTAACTTCTGGTTTTGTGTCTGCTAAATAGAGCTCCAAGCTCAATAAAGCTAAGTCTAAAATTTCATTTTCTTCACTATCCGTGACTTCATGTACTTCCTCTATTTCTTCTATCACATCCTCTACTCTCTCTATCACATTTGCATTTATCTTTTCTCGGCTATTGTCTTCTAGTGATTCCTGGCTATTATATAGTCAGTCCTCACCCTCCTTATCTTCCATGGTTGCCTTCTTGTTTTTCTTGCAATCCCTTGCCAGGTGTCCCTTCTTACCACATTTAAAACACTCCCCCATTTTCTTTCGCCCTTCAAAGTCCTCTGATCATTGATCAGATTGTTTGTTTCCCTGGGCATTTTTCTTGCCCTTTTTCCTGGACTGTACTACATAAACTTCTGCTCCATCTTCTACAGAGAATACTTGGGCTTTCCTTTTCTTTTTACTGTTAAAATGCCTTTCAGCATGTCTAGCATATTTAAGTAGTGACTGTAGTCTACTTGTACGATGATCTACCATGTGCTTTGTAATAAAGCTGCTTATAGGCAAAATTCTGCCTTTTAAAAATGCATTCTTTAACTGCTGTTCATACAGGGAATCATGTGTTTGATCTTCAGGTACCTGCATTCCACAATGGTTATTAAAACACTCTAATAATCTAGCATAATATCTGTCAACAGTTTCACCTTCTTGTTGGATGCATTGATTAATGCAAGTCCAGTCTGCCCTAGGTTTCCATTTCTCAGAGATTCGGTCTGTAAGACCTTTCACTCTGTTGTCTAGTTCTGCGCTACTATGTGGGAGAGGTTTGTGTTCTGCATCACGGGGATTCCAGTTGCCACTGATCATGTGCCAATCTGGTCCCACGATTTGTCTGACTACTTTTTCTACTTCCTCTCCGTTTAAGTTATAACTTAACCTCATGCCTTGTAGGTCTTCTAAAAATTTTCTAAAATTAACTTTTGGATGGGGAATTCCCTCAGTGGCTTTCCATATATCTTCAGGTGTCCACGGTCTGTATACTAGGAGAGTTGGGTCCTGTCCTTCTTGTCCTGCCTGAGGATTTGGTACTTCTATTAGTGGGCACATCTCTTCCTCACTTAAAGATTGTGAATTTCTATTCATTTGATACAACTCAATGTCCCCTTTTGAGTTTCCTGCCCGTGTTCAAGACCTGGTCTCGACGGGATCTCTAACAAACGGTTTTGCTTTTGCAGGAATAGTTGGATATCATGGTGGTGGACCAGCTTGTCTGCTCGCTTCGTATTCTGGTAAGGGAAGCTGAGGGGATGGAGGGGCCGATGTTATTACTAAGTTACTATCCTCTTTATCTAAAAACATTGCTTTCGAATTTTTACTCTTTTGTTCTCTATGGTTTGCTTCCTCAATCCACCTGTGTGCCTGAAGAATTCCTAATTGACGTTGCTTTTTTACCTGACCTCTAGAATCGGTTTTAAGCTATTTGATAAGTTTAATAAGTGAGGATTTTTCTAATTTACCATCAAATTCATACTTATTAACCCATTTTGAGTAGTATTTAACATTATCGGCATGTTATAATTGCATAAATTTCGCATCTTCAGTTAACGGCGGAGTTTGGGATCTTTTCGTGCACTTATTTCCCATTTTATTCTAACCTTTGAAATGTTACATAACCCTTCTTAGTTTACGTGGTACCACGATTTCTCTTTTTCACAGTCTATCTAGAATAACTGCCTTACCTATTCTGTTTCCCTGATCTATGACAAGACTGCAATCTTCCTGTCCCTGACTTGTACAAGACAAATCCCCTGACAGACAATGCAAATCAAGTCCCTGATCTAAAACAGTAAAAGGTAAATCTCACCTTACCTGAGCCTCCGTGATTCACTATAAAACCAACAGGTATCCAAGCTGTCAGGAGACCAATATCAAAAACGAATCCACTTCACTTAACGCAAGTTCAAAAACGAATCCACACGTGATTGATCGTCTGGTTCGAGGTAAACCCACCCTTCAGTCACAGATCAGAAAGTGGCTGGCCTCTTTTCTATGACAATTCAGTCGGAGGTCTTTTCAAATAAGAAGAACCGATGTGGTTTCTTCCCCGTGCGGCTTCACGCCACCTGGCCTGTCTGATCCGGGCGAAGTGGAAGTTTCTGGTCCGAAGGACCAATCTGTCAAAGGAAAAAACTTCAAAGACCAATACACATAAGGTTAAGGTTAAGGCACTTTAATTCTTGCAGCAAGGAGACAAAAATATGCATGCAAAAATACAGAGTTTGTCTAACTAAAATCAGGAAGTGAAACCAAGACAAATCCCCTGACAGACAATGCAAATCAAGTCCCTGATCTAAAACAGAAAAAGGTAAATCTCACCTTACCTGAGCCTCTGTGATTGATCGTCTGGTTTGAGGTAAACCCGCCCTTCAGACACAGATCAGAAAGTGGCTGGCCTCTTTTGTACGACAATTCAGTCGGAGGTCTTTTCAAATAAGAAGAACCGATGTGGTTTCTTCCCCATGCGGTTTCACGCCACCTGGCCTGTCTGGTCCGTGCAAAGTGGAAGTTTCCGGTCCGAAGGACCAATCTGTCAAAGGAAAAAACTTCAAAGACCAATACACGTAAAGTTCAGGTTAAGGCACTTTAATTCTTGCAGCAAGGAGACAAAAACATGCATGCAAAAATACAGTTTGTCTAACTAAAATCAGGAAGTGAAACCATTCTTATACTATTCTTACAAGACATTGCCTACTGAAGCTGATGTAGTAAATCACACGTTTACAATATTGTTTTTCACAGCAGATGTTGCTCATGATTTTCTGCTGTCATGACATAACATTTCCAGATATATGAGAAAACTTTTGAAAAATAACATGGCCTTGGAGACCAGCAGCTAGTTGCAATTATTTATACAGTGCTGTGTTACATTTCAAGGTACTCTATTCATTCGAGCACAAAGCAATCACAGATTATAGTTCATATTCTTCAAGCGGTCTTTGTTCTACTTTAGCTATCCTTCCTGCAGCTGTGTATGTTCTCATAACACAGACAGGGCTAATTGTCTAGGTTTAATAACATTATAGAAAGCAGTATTGTTCTATTCATTATTTTCCTAACTAAGCAGAAAATCATCTGCTTCTCAGTTAATTTCCTAAGACATAAACAAGATTTTAGCTGTGCTGACAAAATACAAGGTCAGAAAGCATTTGCCATTAGTATGGATTTGTTCAGCATAAAGCAGGATAAATGTATTAACCCTCTTGGGCTTCTGAAAAAGCACTAATGCACACATATTAACATATTTTTCTAACAATATGAAACATCTCCCTGCACTTATCATAAACAGTTAATACTGTATGTTATATACATTCTTCATATATACAATATTTACAATTTCATATTGTCAGAGTGACAGTCATTAACATTCTTTACACTTCTTTTCTTCTGATGTTTTATTCTTAATATCATCTTTCACACAAAGCTATCCAATAAAATTATCAACAAAAAATCGCCCACCTCATGAAACATCCTCACCTTTTTCTTCTATTTTTCAGCATTCCTTACATCTTTCGTCAATTCTTTCCATTGATATTTCAAATAATGTTTTTGCTTGATCACGCTACACCATTCTTCAAGTCCCATGAATTTCTTTAATGTACATAAGTTAACAGTATTTTTATACTCTTTCCTTTGTGTCTTCTCTTGTCTCTGCTTCCTTTCTTCCCTCTTCATTATCCCATGCATCTTCATACTTCACTTATACCATTTTGATTTAATTTTGATTTCTCTTTCATATCTTTTACCATACAAAAAAGAAAAATATGAATTGACAGTTTTTTTTAAACCTCCTTCTTTAATATTACATACATTCCCTCTTTTTTATTGGATTTAACCTTGATCTCCAAATTAAAAAAAAAAAAAACCTAACAATTCAAACTCTCTCTCTCTCTCTCTCTCCATCATACCTAGAAACATATAACCTCACCCCAAAACATGCCAGTTTTCTCAATATACATGATTTTAATCTGTATACCTTTTTTTATCAAATTATAACTAAATCTATCAATAAAATTCATTTTTAATTTCTTCCATTATCTCTCTTCTTTGTTTAATTATTCTTCCATATTCTCCCAATTTCACTAGTCTTTTTTTCATGTAATAAATCACATTTGTTTTCCTGATTTCACAAAATCACTTACTCTTTGACTTGTCTAACTGTAAGCCAACTTTTATTAGTAATGTTTAAATTCTTACCACAGACTCACTCATTTGTCCTTGGCTTATTTTCATTCCCAGTCACCAAATTAACTGCGTATCTCAGACATAGGTAATACAGCTTCTTTCTCCAATTCCCATCTTGCTTCTCCCATTCAATAAGAATGTATCTGTACAATTGCATTCATCACAACATAAAGATACACATGCTCAAAGGACATCATTATTTAACTCCTCTATTAAGCCTTACTTTTCTTCCCAGTGATCTGTTTAACATAACTTTTGCCCATGACTCTTCATAAAATAGCCATATTACATTCATTATTTGTCTCCTCTCCCATACTCTTCTAATATATTTGCTATATCACATGTAAGTACCCTTACATCTTTTTTCTCTTAAAATAGTGCCCACTATCTCTTTCACTATCACCATCTTCTTCATCTCTATTCTCTTTTTACCAAACAACTCACCCTTATTATTGCCTCCAATATGCTCAGCATCCTTTTCATTTTATTTACATAAGTATTTTATTATCTGTATTTCCCCTGTTACTGACCTCCATATTTCATATTCTTTCATCTTTTTTCCATATAAATTTAATCCGCATATCTCTTCTTTCTTTATACCTTCCTCCAGCCATTCATTCAGTATTTTCATAAATAAGGGGGAATTTAATGAAGCCTACATATCTTTCTTCTTCTGTGTAGGCATCGCGCCATGCTGCTAACATGGCCACGAACAGTTTTAGATTCAGTAAGTGCCACTGAGCGGCTCTTGCAAGTGTGTCATCACTGAAACTTCTGTGGCAAGCAAATCACCTTCTAAGCAGGTGACTGTCATGCAAATGAGGCAGGTAGAGCATTCCAGAAGGCAGATAGGCAGCCCTGCAGAACCTGTTACTGTCTGTAGTGTACACAGAAAAATTCCATGTACAGGACTGCAGACAGACAAAAGAGGCTGTAAAAATATAGGTAGATAGACAGAAATGGCATAGCACACAGAGATATGAGTGAAACCAACCTCTCTTTGTTCCAAACTTTACAGTAATTATGTTAAAATATTTTTTTTTTAATAATCTTGGCATGCCTGTATGCCACACCACAGTGTGAAAACATGCCTTATTAAAAAAAAAAAAAAAAGTGGAAAAATCAAATATTAATATCATGAGACACAAATGTATCACAGGACCCTGCATACAGTATACCCAATGATGCATTGGTGCTGTTGCTAATGTGGTAGGGCTTGGAAGCATGTAGCATCCAGGTTGTGAGCACGGATCCCTAGAGGGTGTGTCCACTAACTTCTGACCTGATGGGAGCAAAGCTGCTCCTGTTTGCGTGACACGCTGCCATGCTGAGCATGCAAACTTGGGGGTGTGTGCACTGACTGCTAAACATTGTTTACCTATGGGGTGCACGATTGCACAGTATGCCACAGTGCTCAGAGTATCTAAAAGGCCAATGATCTAGTAACTAGTGTTCATCCTTGCTTAACTTAAACTAGGGCCATTAAATGGTGTCAGTGATATACTAGGCAGATACAATGCATCACAGGTAGCAAATCACGTAGAAAGAACCTACACTAGAGCACTAGAAAGTATGCATATACCCTACAATCTGATTTTCCCCCATACTTAACACCATTGGAGTAACGGCTTAGGAATTTTAACTGAAAGAATGTTAGGGGCTTCTGCAGGTCTCCTACATTTGTATGTGTTAGATGCTGAAGTCAATGCTGCTGCTGCTGCTTCTGACACTAGGCCTAGGCAAAGAAGGAGAAGAGTGTTTAGGGACAAGGTAACTATCCAGTTGCTACATGAACTTGACATTGTAGAGCTCTACAGGGTGGACACCTACATACTACAAGAGCTCACTGAGCTATGTTGCCCTTAACTCAGGGCCAGAGCCAACAGAGGGGGACCCATCCCAGTGAAAACAAAGGTATATGTGTAGCCCTTAGGAAAATAGCCACAGGTACCTTCCAAAGACTAAGTGGGACATGATGGGGTTTCACAGGCATCGGCATCCTGGGTACTCCACCAGTTCCTGGAAGCCATGCTACCACATGCCAGTGATCAAATATATTTTCCCCTCACCTCTGAGGTGATGGCCAGCAATATGCAACACTTCTACCATGTAGCTCATTATCCTGAGGTACTGCGTGCCATAGATTGCACTCATTTACACATCAAGGCACCACCTGGTGGGGAGGGTAAAATTTATATCAACCGCAAGGGGTGCCATTCCATCAACTGCCAGGTCATGTGTAGTGCCCATGACATTATCATGAATTTGTGTGCTGGCAGCCCTGACAGCTATCATGAGTCCCATATGTGGCATGCATCACAGCTGTATCGGATGTTTGTTGGGGGGGGCATCCCACACCACCATTTAGTGGGGGATGCTGGCTCTGCACTGGAACCATGGATGATGACACCCATCAAAAATGCTCACAAATGCATGGAAGAATGCCATAATGAGGCACACACACAAACTAGGAACATCACAGAGCGTGCGTTTGGTTGCTGACATCCTGGTTCCCATGCCTCGATATATGTGGTGAAGCCCTGCAGTACTCTCCAGCCACATGTGCACATATGTTCACAGTATGTGCCATGCTACACAATATGATCCTGTGGAAGCAGTTGCAGCAGGATCATCATAGGGAAGGGATACATAGGCCCTCACCAGTGCCTAGGTCACCAAAGCCACACTCTCAGGAGGACTCAGAGGAGCCCCCTGATGATGTCCCTGTAGGCAGACATGGGTGTCCCCAGTAAACCCTGGCATTGGCTAAGAGACAACTCATAGCACATTCACTGATGACCTAGGACCCTAGGGACTGACACTTTACTCCTACTCACATAACTATATTAAAATAGCTGATGCGAGGCAACCCATACAACCTGTACCTATCCATGTATTGGCTGTATCCCACTTCCATTACACAGAGTCAGCCCTGAACTACAATTGTATCAAATGCTGCATTCTCAAGGTAAGTCTCTAACCTACACACTAATTGTAAAGATTTCTATAATAAGGTATCATATGTATGGATCTGCTGCTGTTATGCAAGGAAATATAGTGGGCTATTTTGTCGGAGTTAAAATCCACATGGGACAACTGATACCCAGTCCAATAGTATGTGTTCCTTAATATTCACTAGGCCTCATGGTTTGAATATTCATGACATCAGGTAAGGGAGATGTTAAACAGTGGGCACACATGATATTTGAACTACTGTCTACCCAAACTGATCATGTGCTGTTGTTCCCCCGCCACCAACATAGCAGTGTACCCATATAACTGTTTTAACAGAAAATCAGCTATGGTATATCAGTGGACCAGGTAATCTCAGGGCTGTAACATAGATAGCGCTCTCATATTGTATGTCTCTCTTCATGTAGGATAACAACGTACATATGTATGCTGTTGATTGTGCAATGAATGCCCCCTCTCTATCTAGCAACCTGTGTGGCTCAGTAGACTAGGGAAACTATCATGGGTGATGGTGTTGATGGTTCTAATCTGGAATTACTCACATCTTTTGCATGTGAGGTAGTGATATGTTGGTGTTTTCACAGAATATCATACCTCCAAGTCTCTTAGTGCAAGACATCTGGACAAAGCCAGAAAGATTGGGGAGACAAAGGTCCAAACATAGATACAGATTTTAAATATTGGTCAGATAAACCTAGACAGTTGCTGGAACTAAAGGTGTTGCAGTGGTACATATTTTTTGATGGACATAAAGTCTGACACACAATTGTTTGTCTGTAGTTAGTAGAATGTATGGATGTCAACATTCAATAAAGCACCAGAAGACCACAAATGTGTGAGGAACAGACCAAACATATGAGGCAAAACGCTGGACATTCTGTGAAAATCAGGATTGTTGAGAGGTATGCAATTGTTGGTCTGTAGTTGGTGGTGTAACATTAACAATCTCAGTCACATATTAAGTACAGCAGACAGATGGGGAATGCTGTGGACATTTTGAGTGAAGTGGAGTACTGCAGAAACAGGGGCAGATGTTAATGTCTGTAACATACAAAATCCCAGACTGGAATACAGGAAGGTATGGCCTGGAGTCACATTATAAGTACTGACAGTCCCACTGGGCAGGCCCGTTTACTTAGTAAAAATAAACACAATTCTGTTGGTCCTTCATTGAAATGACCTGTTATGTATAAATGTCTATAAATACAGACATATATGTATATCTATCTGTCTGTCAGTATCTCTCTCTCACATGCATAGTAAATCTATTGCCATGCAGTGTCACATAGATATATACTGATATATATATATATATATATATATATATATATATATATATATATATATATATATATATATATATATATATACATTGCAAAAAAAGAAAAAAAAATATCCTTGTTTCCCATCTTTCCTGACCTAGAGAATTCCAAATACAGGCTTTGCTGTATTCTGGACCTTTGGAGAGTTTCTGTGTTGCCCATTTCCTTTCTTGGATAAAGCGAGGCTTCTTTGTTCACCAGTGGCAGTGGGGAGCTTAGAGCAGCCTACCTATCCCTGGAGGAGTGTTCCCAGCACAAGAATCTGGTAGTCTATTGGCTGTTTTGGGCCAATTTCTAGCTCTTTCAAGTCCCCCCTGTATAAAACCCACTTTAGCGTGGCTTTGGGCGATTTTGCGCATAGGGCAGCAGCTGGCAACGCTGCTTAATTGGGTTTAAACCATTCTCGGCTCCACAAAGTCTGCTCTTCACTTTTTCCCTTAGAACTGATCTAGTTCTCATAATAAACACCCTATTCCTACTCTAAAGCCTGGCACTTGCTCACTAAAGCAATTATATAAGTCAGCACTAAAAAATTAAAAGCACTACACCCTCACAAACTCCCCTTGAGTACCTTGTTCCCAATTGGCCCTTTTTTCAATTATAAAGGAATTCCCAATACTATTTTAGCATGTCCAAAGGTCAGTTGTCAATCTCCTCTCTGGTTCAGCTGGTGAATCTGGGAATCATGAGGCAATGTTACAACTGCCTCATGTACACAGACAACCCTCTCCTCCTCCCAACAAATTCCAACACATGTGAGAGATGCAACCATATAGCCAAACTGGAGGCTAAGCTCTCTCAACTCAGTACTGGCGTAACCAGTCAGGAGGAGGAGAAGGAAACCATGCTCACTACAATTCCAGCCTCACATAGACCTACCACGACAGCAAACCAAACACATAAACACACAAAAACATACTCTGAGGCTCTAAATAAAAATCTGCCTAAGCAGCAGAGACCTCCAAAGCAGACACCTAAGCAACCGCTATCCCAAAACAAAACACATGCAACACATAGCTCACAAAGCCAGTGTGCCAAACAGTCACATCCCTTAAGGCTAAACAACACACCTGATACACTTGTAATAGGTGACTCTATCGTCAGGCACACTGACGTCCCGCTCACCAAGCTGAACAAGGAGAAGGTCACGGTGAGCTGCCTGTCGGGCGTTAGGATCCGCCACATAACACAAGCACTCAGGTCACTCCAAGGCAAGTACAAATATGACTCAGTCATTGTCCATGCTGGTGTGAATGACCTGAGACGTACCTCCCTGGATTACATGAAATGAGACATAGAGGAGCTCGCTGAGCATGTAGCCCAGGCCGGTATGACCCTGACCTTGAGTAGCATCTTACCCTCACCAAGAATGATGCCACAATATGAAGACAAGATGATCAATTTCAACAATTGGCTTAAGTATTGGTGTCATTCAAAGGGGATCCAATGCCTGTCAGCCTGGGATGACATGCTCGACAAGCCACGATGCTTCGCTAGGGACGGCTTGCACCTGTCACCCCTGGGCTTTTGGATATTTGCAAAGGCTCTTGCCACCCCCATAGTGCCTTTTTTAGGCAAGGCTCAAAAGACAAACCCACCTCCATAGGTATCACAAGGGATAAGAAACTAAGAGTAATGCTACTCAATGCCAGAAGTCTAAACCTCAAGATGCATGCACTCGAAATTCTCCTTAGCATGGAGACCATCGATATCTGTGCAGTAACAGAAACCTGGTTCAAGGCTCCCAAAAGCACCCCAGCACTACCAGGTTAAACCTCATACCATGTTTTTCAGCCCCAAAACTTGGACCGAACCACAAAAGGAGGGGGAGTATCAATATTCATCAAAGATACCCACACCTCCAGGTTGGTGGCACAGCACGAAGCATCAGAGACTATCCACGTGCATCTAACAGTGGGTAAAACTGCCTTCCAGTTTATAGCCTGCTACAGACCACCCTCCCAAATTCAGGAACCCCACTCAGCCTTCCTGAGAACACTGGAAAATATGAAGTTCTCTCCAAACACCATTATATTGGGCGACTTCAACTACCCAAACATAGACTGGGAGCATTACTCTAGCTCCAACACCCTAGCCCAAAGGTTCCTAGAATTTATAAACTCAAATGCTATGGAACAGCTTGTTACCACTCCCACAAGAGGGGAAAACATACTGGACCTGATCATCACCAACATGGGGACTCTATGCTCCAGACCAGAAGTGTATCCCTCACTGGTAAGATCAGACCATAAACTAATCTCACTAGATATTCACATCCTGACCCCAGCCTCTGCCCAGAAAACCACAGTGACAAACTTCTCTAAAGCAAATTTCACACTCCTCAAATCCGAGGTGAAATCCTTCAAAGCCCCCGGGCCTGTGGAAAATACGGCCCAAACCGCAAAATCCTTTATAAACGCATTCTATGAACACCTTCAGGAATGCATGGATCATGCAATCCCAAACAAAACCAAGACCCAATCCTCCAAGGGCAGGCATCCTGTCTGGTGGACCCCAGCCATAAACAAACTATACAATAGAAGGAGGAAGCTACTACAAGATAGAGCAAAATCCCAAAAAGGGAAGGCATCTCTGATCAGTATTAGCAAAAAACTACGGGCACTCATAAAATCGTCTAAGGCCAGCTTCGAGAGAAAAATTGCACAGGACACTAAGGATAATCACAAGGCTTTCTTTAGTTATGTTAGAAACCTGGGTGGGAATTCCCAGATATGCTCAGAATTAGTCCAAAATGACAAAAAATACACTGAACCCACAGACATTGCCAACATCCTAGCTGACAGTTTCAGCGCAAACTTCTCCCCCCTTCTCCACCAAAAGGGCAAATATCTATCCCAGCAGAGTGCTGCCCCCTGACATCTCAGATGCTCAGGTAAGAGCCGCCCTCTCCAAAGCAAAAAACACAGCATCAATGGGACCTGATGGTGTCCCAGGCTGCATCCTACATGAACTCCAAGAAGAACTAAACCCAAACATAAAACTACTGTTCAATCTCAGCCTTACTACAGGATATGTACCCAAAGAGTGGCGTACAACAACAGTGGTCCCTCTCCACAAAGGTGGTGCCTCAACGGATCCTGGAAACTATCGCCCCATAAGCCTGACTAGCTTGGTCTGCAAAGCTATGGAAAGGATCATCATGGACCTCATAAATAAAGATATTGGGGACCTACAGACACTGGTTCCTACCCAGTTCGGCTTTGTTAAGGGCAGATCCTGCCTCTTAAACCTGGTCGATTTCTTTGAAACAGTCACCAAGGCCATTGACGAGGGGAAGGTGGTCCACACAGCCTACCTGGACCTCGCAAAAGCCTTTGATACAATACCCCACTCGGGAATTATAGATAAGCTTACCAGGTTAAACATAAACCCTTATGTCACTAGATGGGCTGCAAACTGGCTCAAGGACAGAACCCACATGGTTAGAATTGCTGGAGCCATGTCAGACTCCAAACCAGTTACAAGTGGCATCCCACAAGGCTCAGTCCTGGGACCTCTCTTGTTCGGTATATATTTCTCGGAGGTACAGGCCAACATGGAAGGACTGTGGCTGACCAAGTTCACAGATGACTGCAAACTGGGTGTCATAATCGACTCTCCAGCTGACACAAGCATCCTCCAAAAGGGCCTCATAGAAACAAACAACTGGTGCCAGAGTCATGGCCTCAAGCTAAACGGCAAAAAGTGTATAGTCATCCCCTTCGGCAAAAACAAAGTGCCCATAAATTACCACATAGATGGTATTCCATTAAGTATGGAAGAAGTAATTAGGGACCTGGAGACCCAAGTTGATAGCAATCTCTCATTCGACAACCACGTGGCCAAAGTGGTTAGAAAATCATTTTATATAGCCCACCTAATCATGAAGGGATTCACATCTAGATCAGGGGAGGTCATCGTGCCTCTTTTACTCATCCCTCATCAGGCCCATAATTGAGTACAATGCCTCTTTTGGGATGTACCTTACCAGACACCTGCAGCAACTGGAAAGACCCCAAAAGTGCCTCACCAAGAGGATCAAAGAGCTCAAACAGATGCCATATGCTGCCCAGTTAAAGAAACTCCAGCTCTACTCAGTGGCATACCACCTGCTCAGAGGCGATCTGTGCCTGACGTATAAATCCATGTCCAACCTGGAATTAATGGACATGCTGCACCTCAGAAAATGCAAATCCCATCGAGCTACGCGCTCGAGAGACTTGAACCTCAGCACTGAAATAAATAGGACATGCTGGAGGGACAGATTCATAACCCAGAGTCTCCCTTCACTCTGGAATAAAATCCTAGTCCAGGTTAGGCAGAGTCCCTCATTGACCCTCTTCAAGAAGAATATTGATGACTGGATGGGAGATCGTAGATTTACTCCAGGTATCACTTCTGTGTCACTGTTAGACAGATGCACAGTATACTAACCTCGAAAAAGGGCATAGCAAAATTCATTTTAAAATGGGTGGTGAAAGCCAAACACACTCTGGCTAGGCTTGTAAATGCCCTAGGGCAGATAGCCTAGTATGAACCTATGAACCTATATATATATATTAAAATGATGCTTGGACTCCCCCCATATATCTATATAACACATATACATATCATACAAATACAACTACATTGATATATTCATCCCTGTTATATACTGAAATATGTGTGTGGATGTCTGCATTGTCTGACATACCCTAATAATGGTGAGTAAACTGCACTATCACACAGCTATAATGTTGCTCAAAGGATCCAAACTAAGGGTAGGACAGTACATAATCCACTTACCTACAGACCCCTATGCCTGCTGGATGCCATCACATAGACAGATACAGGAGAGCTGGTGGTGTAATGTATAATGGTGTCAATGCACATATTGACAGGGCACATTGTCCCTGCCCACAGGGTTGCCTATCTAACTGCAAGCAGCCACATATGGCCATACTGGTAACTGTACACACATAGCTAGGATAACAACAGTTATCTCACTGCTAGGATACCAGTTTCAGACAACAGTATGAACCAATATCACTCTGCAGGCCACAGATGCTGTTCAACACAAGTATTGTGATCTATAGTGTATAAGCCTAGATAGGTAGATGTTCTAATTTCACTGCAGCCCAAATGGTGCATGTGTGTGTGTATATCTGCCCCTGCAAAACAATAGACATGCACTCATGGGCTATCCAGCTGCAATGGTTATGCAATTTTCCATACTGCCATCATCTACAAGGCCTGATGATGTCAGCCACCTTAAGATTACCAGCTGACAGTGTAGTATCAGATGTAAGCTGTGGTGCATGCAATAAGTACTATGATCTATAGTGTATAAACCTACATAAGAAGGGGCTCTAATCTCACACTGCCCAACATGGTTCATGTGTGTATCCATATGCATATTATAAACTTTGTAACCTAACCATAGTTAGGGTTTTGCATCATTTTATTTGTAGCGGGTGATGTGCCCCCCCCCCCAGATGACTGACCACAACAAGGTTTGCTGATATCAACAAGCATTATATGTTCTAAACTGATAGTACTAGCAGACATGAGTTGTGTTTTGTGCTTCAGGTACTATGATCTGTAGTGTGTACCAATAAATAGGTAAGTATTCTAATCTACATGCCGCCCACTTGCAGTATATGTGTGCCTTGGCATGTCCTGCATGCAGTGAGTGGAAGTGGAGCTAGTCTTTTGTCTGACTTTGTTCTATTGAATAAATTATTTTGTGCAGCCCGGACTTGTGCACCCCAACAATTTGTGTATGAGGCTGTTGCAGTAGTATACATCATCCAAGAACCAGACTGAAGTAACCACAAATGTAAATCCACCAATAATGAAAGAAGCGGTTGGGGCACACAAGTTCGGTCTGCACAAAATTATTTATTCAATAGAATAAAGTCAGGCAGAAGCGCTTTCATCCTGCAAATGCAGGACTTTTTCAAAGTGAATAAAAATCCCCCCTCCCTAGTATTTAAATACAATAATCACCTCAAAAGGCACCATACTTTCTTAAATATGTATCACACAAATATACTCTCTCACATACAAATATACAGCTCTCTTCAGGCATCACAGATGGGCGGAGTCTAAAGTTTTTTCCCTGGTGTATCGGTGATTGTTGAAATTCGTTGTTAGGTGGACATGAAAGACAAAGGATCAGTTGAGCCCCATTCGTAGGTGTTTAAAGGAAGTGAGCTTCGAATGAGTAGCCCCCTCCCTTGCCTAGCTTCCTGTGGTTCCCAAGACCTAACAGCGGCCCATCAGGACCATAAAAGAAAACTAAACCAGAAGCCTCAACTCTTCTTAAAAATCAGGGTAAATACAAAACATTAGTACCCTATTCAGAGAGAACTATACTGTCCTTGTCAAGAACCTGACACTCTATCTTGAGGACTTTAACAATACAAAGCCTGTAAAAAAATTGTATCTTTATAAATTCAGCACTAGTAACTCCATTGTGTTGAATTATACTACTGGAACTGTTACCTTTAAAACCCTGTAAAGTCTCCTGGCGGTGTATGTGAACGCTATTCTAAGTATCTGAAGGCAACTGAATCTATTTTAAAGGAACTGAATGTGTTTTACTGCTTATGTAAATGCTCGCAAATGTTACTGACTTACATTTAATGTCTTTGTATCATAAACCATATGCGACCTAATTCTGTAATCATTTAAAGTAACTGGATGCTATTTTATGTACAAGAATGTGTTTTAAAGACTATGCAAAGGCCTGCACATGTTCCTGACTAACTCTAGGCATCTTTTAAGCATAATGCATTAGCGACCTAGAGCTGAACTCATTTAAAGTTATAATTTCAGTATCTGCTGTCTATTTAACAAAGCTGAAGTCATTAGATGCCATCTCATAGTATTTGAATGTTTCTCTTTAACTGCATACTTTATGGATTATGAAGACATTTGAGTGTGTTTGTGTCTAAAAGGATAGCTGTTGTAGGCTGCTAGTACTATTTTTCAACCTTTATTATCACTAATACTCATATCTCTCTCTCTCACTTGTATCACAGGCAGCCCCGCCGCTTGCCTAGCTTCCTGTGGTTCCCAAGACCTAACAGCGCCCAGCAGGACCATAAAAGAAAACTAAACCAGAAGCCTCAACTCTTCTTAAAAATCAGGGTAAATACAAAACATTAGTACCCTATTCAGAGAGAACTATACTGTCCTTGTCAAGAACCTGACACTCTATCTTGAGGACTTTAACAATACAAAGCCTGTAAAAAATTGTATCTTTATAAATTCAGCACTAGTAACTCCATTGTGTTGAATTATACTATTGGAACTGTTACCTTTAAAACCCTGTAAAGTCTCCTGGCGGTGTAGGCCCCGCTCCGCTTCGCTCGGGCTCCGCTCCGCTCCCCTCCCTGCCCCCTTATCCCACCCACCCCCAGCATCCCTACTTTTATAGCTACAAATAGTCCCTCCCACTTTCCCACTTAACAAATCCAAGGCTCCCTTGTCAAACTCCATAACTCCTCCCACCCCAAGGCCCAACCCTCTAACAAACCCAACACAAAGTCTCTTCCCCCACTCGTTACCCACTTCCCTACTTCAGTATGGCAAATTTCACTTATACTATTACCCCCATCATAATTTTACTTCTCATCACCACCTATATCCTAACAATATATGAAAACCAAACTCTTATAGGCATTCCTTTCCCTAAGTGCCACACCAACTCCCAATTTAATCTCCATGACAGTTATATAACACCCTCAATCTACCAGGCCAAAAATATATCCCCCAAAATAGTCCACCTGACACTTCAACACCCTAAAATCCCACATAACAAAACTAATCTCAAAATACTATTTAAACTACAAAGACTTTTAGTTTACTTGAAAAACTGTATGAATATCGATGGAGATATTCACCCAAACCCAGGTCCCACCACTATGCCAATCTCTAATACCTATAATTTAACCCGAAAACCTACTGACTCCCTTCTAATATTACACCTGAACCTAAGAAGCATTAACAACAAAATTCACAACCTTCACGCCATCATAGCTAGTCATTCCCCTGACATTATGTGTCTAACCGAAACATGGCTAAAACCCTCTACTAAGAATGAAGAGATCCTCCCACCCGGGTACAATATTCTCAGGGCTGATCGTACAAAGAAAAAAGGTGGAGGAATAGCTATTATGTTTAAAAATAAACTAAACATCCTTAAGAACCAAGTACAACCTCCTATGATCTCAAACCTAGAAATTATAGCCCTACAGATCTGCCTAAACACTCAAAAACGCATCAACCTTATTGTAACCTATATCCTGCCAGGGAAGAACACAGAAAACCTGGAGCAATCCCTGAGCTGGCTAGCCATCAACTACCCACAAGAAACCATAGTTCTTGGAGACGTCAACATTGACTGGTCTCTATTCTACCCATATAACTCCACAACCTATTAACCTATATGGTTTCTCCCAAAATATCCTATCCCCAACCAGAATAGGTAACTCACTTCAAAAAGAAAGTATAATTGACTGGATCCTTACTAATAGAGACTCTAATAACTACACCACTGGCACCCTTCCCTGTGACCTCAGCGATCACCTAATAACTTATATCATTAAACATAAATGCCCAACTTCTAACACCCCCCTATATAGATTAATCAGAAACAAAAAAATTCGTCCCTCAATTATTTCTTGCTGACCTGAAATTCTGCAACTGGACCATATTAAAGACTCTTCCACTAGAAGAGAGTGTGTCCCACTTCAATGACACGTTCCTTAAGATACTTGACTCACATGCTCCACATAGACAAATTAGAACCAAAACTCGCATAGCACCTTGGCTCACTACTGATACTAAATCCAAAATCAAACTTCGCGACCAAGCCTGGGAAAAATGGAGAGCCACAAAAACCCCCCAAGACCATTGTAAATTTCAACAACTAAGAAATGCCACGAAAACTGCCATAACCCAAGACAAAAAACAATACTTCTGCAGCCTCCAGCAAAAACACCAGAACAACCCAAAGAAATTCTGGGCAGGTTTTAACAACCTTCTGCACCCAGGCAAAACTTCCACCCCAACCCCTGAGAAACTCTTAGAGAAAGGCCAAGTAGCCAACACCTTTAACTCCTTCTTCACTGAGACTATCCAAACCTTAGCCAGTCACCTTACCTCCACTTCCCCACCTGCTGCTAAACTGCGACGTGACAACCCTACCCCCTTTAATTTAAAGCCAGTCTCTTCCTCCTATGTACGCTCCCTCCTAAAAAAACTCAAACCAACTACCCTAGCGGCTGACCACCTTCCTGTGGAATTCTTACAAATTGCATCTGATGAAATAGCCTACCCCATATCAATCCTAATAAACAGATCTATAACTGAGATGAACATTCCCTCAATCTGGAAGACTTCCTATATCATTCCACTTCACAAAGGAGGTACCTCCCTGGAAATGTCAAATTATAGACCAATAGCCATCCTGTCCCCCATAGCGAAAATCATGGAAAGATGCATCCACAAACAACTTCTTCACTATCTGACCTCTAATAATCTCTTGTCCAATGCCCAGCATGGTTTTCGTCTGCACCATAGTACAACTACTGCCCTCCTTTCCTTTATTGACTCAATCAACAACAATCGCAATAACAAACTCATATCATCTGCCCTCTTTCTGGACCTATCAAAAGCATTCGATATGGTCAATCATCAATTCCTTCTCAACATCCTTGAAACCCTATGTCTGGACACTCCAGCACTAAACTGGTTCAATTCCTACCTCACTGGTAGGCAACAAGCTGTCCTATGGCAAAACAGAATATCGGGACTGCTCCCGAATACCATAGGCATTCCTCAGGGCTCAATACTGGGCCCACTTCTGTTTTCCATCTTCATAAATGACCTTCAGTCAATCATCCCTAAATCCACCTGTATACAATACGCCGACGACTCCACCTTAATCTGCTCCGACGTCTCCCTCTCGAATCTCCAAATGACCACACAACATTGTTTTGCACTAGCTGAAAAATGGTTCACTGACTTAAAACTTCTACTTAACCCATCTAAAACCAAACTATTACTTTTCTTCCCCAACGTCTTCTCACCTCTAGTTAAAGAACTCCCAAACACTAATAACACAACCTTTCATATTAAATCCACTAATGGGACCCTCATAACCCCTGTCACCAGTACCAAACTGCTAGGTGTCACTATTGATCATAAGCTCAAATTTGACATACACATTACCCAAACAGTAAAGTCTGTTAACAAAAAACTAGGATCTATGTACAGAATTAAAAACTTCCTAACTCCCACTACCAAATTAACTATTGCTCGTACCCATCTCCTCTCTTCCCTCCTCTATGCTTCCCCGATCCTCTCTTTTCTCAATAAACGTGAACTTAACATGCTCTCTCTTGCCTATAACCACATTGCCAGATTTATTACAGGTTCCCCTTATCGAACCCATCATTGCCTTAATCTCATGAAGACTTGGCTGGTTGGAACTGCCAAATCTCCTCAAACTTAGCCAACTCCCCGAAGCTTATAAAATTATCAACCATCCTGATAGAACTCCCTCACTGTGCAAAATTCTAACTCCATATACTAACCTCAATAGTCTCCGATCATCAAACAGCATCCAGATCCTAACCATTAAAGCAAAAACTCAGGTGGGGATGCCCTTTATGCAATTCCATTGGCAAGCAGTGGAACTCCTGCCAAACAACCTTAGACTTACTTCTTTGCTCTATCATTTCAAAGCTAACCTTAAAGAATATCTCTCCACACAATGGACATGCCCATGTCGAGAACCTGACTAACTACATATCTCTTTACTTCTAGGTCCACTTCCTAGCCCATTTCCTAATTGCAGATCTCTAAAATTTCTCTTTCCTTTTAGTAATAAGGAAAATCTCTGATTTCAGTCTATTTTTCAGTATCTTTAACGAAATCCATGTTCTGTGTATAATTTCCTGTCTGTCCTTTAGTCTTATATAACATCTATGTAAATTTTCATTCCTGCATATGTAAGCTGTATTCTCTTGTTGTAACAATACTTTGAATCTTGCAATTTAAATATGTACTTCTATTGTGTATTGGAGCTTTTCTCCTCGGGCCTCTACTGAAAACGGATATGTATCCAGTTAGACCAGCCCGGTTAACAAATGTAAAATAAATAAATAAATAAATACTGTTCCACTTAGTAGAATAAAAGTCCCTCAAAACTCAATAAAGTAGTAGTTTTTAAAAAAAATCGTATGTACATATAAAATGTGCAATAGTGTTTCAAAGGTATACATAGACAGGGAATACAAGGATGTCAAAATATGTACAGGCATACTGTCCAGTACTGTTCTACAATTTAGAAGCTTTTTTCTCTAAATAGGGTTTAATTGAAATATGGTCATTTAAACCTGGGTTAGTAGTGGCATTCAATTTAAGCTGCCGATATGTTTCCCCTGCAGGAAAGCCAATTTTCCCCAATCTTCCCTCTAGGGTCCACTACTACCTGTTTAAGAATCCCAGTATGTGATGGTTGTGCATGGAGGTGCCTGTATAGTGCATTATTTAAATTTTTCCTCCTTATATTCTATGTGTGCTCATAAATACTTTTCCCTAATGTTCTTTCTGATTTCCCCACATAAAAACCAGGGCAGTCTTTACATATAGTCAGGTATACTATGCCTTTTGTACTTCAATTCCCTCTCTTAAAATATATTTTACTCTGGGCATAGTTGTCCAGGATGATCTCTCCTTTTTCACAAATGTATTTACAGTGTGTGCATCTTCCACATTTCCTTGTCCCACTCTCTCTTCCACTATTAATACCTTTCCTATTCCTTTCAAACACTTGCTTTAAGTTCAAACCTGTCTCAAAGGGTCTATATCATAGGAGCAAATCGCACAAATTGTGAACGCTCATAATATCAAATGTACTGGACCTCAAATTGCTTTTTTCTGCGATTGTGGTACAATGAAGAATGGGATTCTGGCCCTTTCCTCACTGTAGTGCAATCTTGGAGTTGGAATATATATTTAACATGGGGTGTGGGGGGGCGCAGCTCTCCACAATAGGAAGTTCGAGGTCTGGTATGTTCGATATTATGAGCGTTCGCAATTTGTGTGATTCACTCATATGATCTAGACCCGTCTTAAATACAAATTTTGGACTCTCTCCTATTTTCTCCACTACGTCTGAATTAAATTTTAACATTTTCCAATTATTCTTAACCAAGTCTTTGATTCCTCGAGTGGCATAATTGTATTCCATCACCAAAGCTCCAGTGAATCCCTGTCCATCATTTTCCCAATGAAAGGCCTGCTCTTTTTTCACCTAATAAGGGAATGTATTTTGTCCCCCATCCTTTATTTCCTGCGCTACATCCTCAGTAAGGGTTGCTGGCTATCCTCTATCCTTAAATAAATCAGAAAAAAAATTAATTTCTCTAAGTAAATTACACTTATCTGAGGTCATCTTAGCTGCCCTAACCATTCGACCTTTCACTATGCTTTTCCTCTGTTTAAAAGGGTGTGCACTAGAGAAAGGCAAATAGGAATTACTAAAAGTGGCCTTTTGATAGATCCTAGATTTTAATTGACCTCTTATTAGGTCAACTCTTACATCCAAATAATCAATCCCATGTTTATCAGCAGTGTGGGTAAATTTTAGGAAACTAGTAGTGTTGTTCACGTATTCCATGAAGGTACCAACCACATGTAATGGGCCATCCCACACCACAAAAATGTCCAGGAATCTCCTGTAAAGTTTAATGTACCTCGAAAAATCTGATTTAAATATATGTGTAATTTCCCATTGTAGGAGTACTAAATTGGCATATATGGGGACACATGCTGCCCCCATAGCTACACCCTTAATCTGTTTAAAAATTTCTTCTTCAAAATACACGTAATTGTTTTCTAATACCATCCCCATGAGTTCAATATACAAATCAACCTCTTTTTCTAACATATTTTTATACTGTAAAGGATCTCACTGAACAAACCCAAACCCTCCTCAGTAGGGATGCATGAAAATAAATCAACCACTTCTATTGTTAAAAAAATGATTTCTCCTTCACAGACTTCAGGGGTGAGGCTTCTTAGAAAGTCCCATGAATCCTTTACTAAGTGTGAGTGACTACATGTGGTATGTTTAAGGGACTGATCTAAAAAAGTAGCTATAGGGTAGGTCTTAGATCCCTCTCCCAACACAGTTGGCCTATAGGGTGGATTTGTAGTGGACTTGTGAATTTTTGGGATACCAAAAAATGAAGATAACCCAGGTTTCTCATTTCTTATCATCTACCATAGTTTTGAACTTAACTGGTTTTCTAAAACAAGTTCTCCTATAGAAAAATCTATTTTCCTATATGAGATGTTTGCTTCATTAATGGATGCTTGAATATACACATTACTATTGTTCAGTATCTCCAACATTTTGTATGAGTAGTCCATAGAATCCATCAAGACCCCCCCCCAGTCTGGTTTCATAATGCATATCTCCTTGTTGCTTACCAACTCCTCTAGTATCTCTTTTTCCTTTTTAGTTAAATTATATTTATTTCTCCAACCCTTTTTTGTACTTTTTATCCATACTTAAGAAGGTATGTCCGACACACATACTGCTTCAAAAACTTGTAAGGCTGGATGCAAGGTTGGGTTGTATGTGCTTAATTGTTTAAAATGGGTGTCTCTCTTCAATGTCTGTTGGTTAAATAATAACACTAAAATTCAATTTCCTAATGATCATTTTAAGTTCAACCAGGGTGTCACAAAGGTCAAAGCCACCAGAAGGCACAAATTTAAACACTTTTTCGAACAGTTGAAAATGCTCTTTTTTTTACCTCAATACCACTCAAATTAAAACTGTGAAAACCTTTAAAGGTATAAGTCACTCCACTATACCTTCCCTTTCTTTTTTAATTTTGGACTGTTTTTTCCCTTTCCCCCTTGTAGTTGTAAAATCCTGATCACTGGTATCCCCTTCCCCGCTAGTGCCTAGACTGCCCTAGTTTTTATGTAGGGAAATCAGAAAGAATATTAGGGAAATTAATTTATGAGCACACATACAATATAAGAAGGAAACATGTAAATAATGCACTATACAGGCACATCCATGTACAACCATCACATACTGGGTTTTTGTTTGGGATTCTCGAACAGGTAGTAGTGGACCCTAAAGAGGGAGATTGGGAAAATTGTCTTTGCTGCAGGGAAACACATTGGCAGCTTAAATAGAATGCCACTGCTCCCCCCAGGTTTAAATGACCATATTTTAATTAAACCCTATTTAAAGAAAAAAGCTTCTAAATTGTGGAACAGTACTGGACAGTATGCTTGTACATATGCTTTTCGACTTCCTTGTATTCCCTGTTAATGTATACCTTTGATACACTATTGCACATTTTATATGCACATATGATTTTATTTAAAAAACTACAATTTTGTTGAGTTTCGAGGGAATTTTATTCCACTAAGTGGGACAGTATTTTTGTGTGATACATCTTTAAGAAAGTTTGGCACCTTTTGAGGTGATTATTGTATTTAAATACTAGGGAGGGGGATTTTTATTCACTTTGAAGAAAGTGCTTGTGTCTGACTTTGTTTCATTGAATAAATTATTTTTTGCACTCCAAACTTGTGTGCCCCAACCGCTTATTTCATTACTAGTAGTATACACCATGTTATAGAGCTATAGGACATGTGAACTTAACTAGCATAATGGCTATACAGCACTTACAATCAGAGACATCTGTATACCCCTCAGTACAGGATCAGCACATATTGCCCCAGTGCAAGAGGGACTCAGGTAGATGCCGTGTGTTGAGAAGATGTCCAAGCAGGCAAACAGATGTCATGTGCTGAGGTGCACTGATGTGCTCTGTTTTCTATTAGGCAGGGCCTGTTTCAAGGGTGTGTTTATGTCTTCTAGAAAAATATCTCCCACAAGCATGTAGTAGGTTAATGCCCTTACAGTGAGTCATCCATCTACTGTACTGCATATAGATAGGCAGCATATGCCCTCCAGCAAAGCCACACCTTGCCCTGTAGCAGACCTTATCAGAAATTATGACTGCATGAGTACACTGACCATCGACATCATCCTTGGTAGACTGTCATACAGATGTGACCCTATGGATCCATGCACATATACTGTTGTACCTTGCTGAAGTCATAGTTCTGTTGTGATGCCATGTTATGCTGTGCCACTTCACTGGCACTGTGTGTCCATAGGTTATCCCCTAAGACTCCTGCAACAGAAACATACACAGGTCCATGACATAATACCTGTCATTGTGTAACAATACCACTAGTACATCATGCAACATAAGGTCCACAAAAATATGTTACATACTCAGGAGACATGCCAGCATACAGTGTATGTTGGTGACAACTACAAGTGGCATGGCAAAACATTACTGCATTACACAAGTACATGTCAAGTAATATAGTCACCCTGTGCATCAGGCACATAGCTTCATTCCCCTGCATCTATGGAAGGATGACAGGGATGTGGCACAGATACCATCACTTGCAAAGGGTGATGTGTGGTGATACTGGAGAGCTAGACTGGCCCAAATGGTTGACAGTATGTGTGTGAGTCAGGAAGGGGAGCGGGTTAGATGGAGCATGGAGAGGTACCGTGTGTGTCTGTAGGTGACCTGCATGTGACAGGTGTGTGAGTGTGTGCATTTACACAGTCAAGTTCAGTGCTAGCCCTGCATATGTGTATGTTGGACAGCTTTGGACTGTACATGGTAGAGCTGAAAATTCATCATCTCCAGCCCTGAACATGGGAAGTGGCTCTACCAGGAGTTGCACTGGCACTACCATGTCCAATGTCAGATGCGGTGCTAGTACCTGACGGTGACTTCTGTCTGCTGGGACCATGTCCCCTACAGGACCACCCAGGACCATGTGCCCATGGCCTACCATGTTGTGGTGTGGGCAGCACACTCCCCTCTGTAGCACTGAATGCACTGCCACTATGGAAGCGTAACTGTGCATGGCCACATGGACTCTCAGCAGATGGTATTGCTGACCTACATCTGATGCCCAACTCTAAACTCATGTTACAGCACAGAAAATGTGGGGTCCAAGACAAACACTGTCTCAGCCCACCATCTGTCCACTGCATCAGTGAACCAATCCAGGGTGTCGTAGTGTGGTGGAGGCAGTCATGGGTGTCAGACTGTGCTGCATCCATAACCATAAGCATACATTTGGTGTTCCTTTCAGGACATGCCTGTGCTTCCATTATGGCCTGAAACATGCGCTGAGTGACCTATGATGTGACACCTTCAACAGATGGTGGATGGGCAGTAGTCATCCCAGGAGCAGCCCTTGTCAATCCACCTGTGTGGGACCTCAGAAGGTCTCATTCTATGGCCAGTGTCTACACTCACTGAAACCATAGTTGCCACCCTGGCCTGTTTAATGTCTCCACCCTCTGCCTGTCCAATATTTGAGGGCTGTGGGGACTGGGTATATGTGGGCATACTGACTGGGTGCAGTGACAATGGGAGCAGAAGAGGGTTGCCAACCTCTGGGACAAATTCAGCCCCTGACCACCCCACATGTGCCTCACTGCGGCCACCGTTTTCATCAGAGTCTGAAGAGAGACTAACATCAGGTTTTATGGGGGAGAGACCCCAACCACCCCAGTCACCAGTGGAAACCAAGACAAAAGCAGTACATTACTACCTGCACTATTATGTATGGAAAATCCACAAAGAGTCATAATAATTAGGATCCACAACTGCATTACCAGTCTCACATCTTCTCATCTCTGCTTTCATGCATAACAGACTTCCTCACAACAAAATACACATTCGACTCAAGGCCTTTATAACAAGCGCATCAGGTAAATCATGTGCTACTTGACCAGTACAATGTACCTTTCAGGTAAGCAATATGACACTATACCTGACAAAACAACACATACAACCTAGTACACCTATCTTAAAAAATATATACAAATGCAAGTTTCAATGCCTAAGTTATGTACCATCAACCTTTTCAGTTTTACAAGGCATGTCAGATGAAATGCCTCATGTAGAAAAGAAGGCTTATTTGCTCTGCACTATAATGGCAAAAGTGTTTCTTCTCATTCAACTACACTGCTGTAATTATCCATTCTAGGAAACTTAGGTAACTGTTCCAGACTAGAACATACAAACATTCTACTCTGGTTGCACACAACATTAAGTCTACATAGGGAATTATCCTGGCCCTCAACCTTAATAGCATATATATGTTCCATAACAAGACATTATCAAGCTTACCAGGAGTAGGGACGCAACCTTGCACAACTCCTGATGGACCTGTAAAAAGGTGAGGGTGAGGTAATTTCAGTACCACTACATGCTGCAGCACAACAAGGTAATACCTGCATATATCTCACATGTACATTAGCTACTGTGTTACTTGATGTGTTGGTCACATTCTGAGTATGAGTGTACAACTGAGTTAACCCCCCCACAGCACATAGATCTGACACTCACATAAAGGTATGTACAGCCTGACAGAATGACTTCTACAGTATTACAACGGTGATCACAGTAAGCGTACCTGCACACTACTCTGCTCTGAACACTGTAGCACCGACCTCCATGATGTATGGTGTGATGGATCCCTGGGACCTGTCATGTGTCTCTAGGTTCACCAGGAATTCCGCAGTGGCCATGAATGGTTGTTCCATTACAGGCCCTCCACCAGTGGCAGCATAATCCCTGGCTACATCAGCTGCCCTTCATTGTGCAGCATTCACCATGTCTGTAGCATGGTGTCGAACCTGCTCATATGTCCTGTCTTGCTGGCCACTGTCATTCACATTCCAGACAAGGTCTGCTCACAATGCAGCCCGCTGTTCCCTGTTATGCCTCCTCCTGTATAGGAGGATGTGATGATGCTGCCATAGTCCTTGAAGTATTAGTTCATTCTCCGCATCTGAAAAGGGGGCACGGCATCTACAATACATTAATCCTGAAAGACACCAAAAGGGAAACACATTACAGGATCAAATACATGGATGTCCACTGTGTATAGATACAGCAAGAACAAAATGACCAGCACTATCCACTGCTTGCTTACACATGTCATACCCCACACTGTAGCATCACACTATGTGTGTGGATACAACCAAGATAATATCACTACTGAGGTAGTTCCCTGTGTGCCATGAGATATTTTGCTGTATAATCATACACCCAACACTCTGGTCCACTGTGGTGTTTCCCCTAAATTGAACCACCCAATAATATGTCATAAGACTAGTACCATACAAATAGCAGTGTGCTATTATGACCACTATATAAGGACAGTCCAACAACACCAGTGTGCCACAATGACAAAAGACAATGCAACCTTGATATATTATACATCCCCTGTATGTGTAAGACAGCAGTGGTGTATCAATGACATGTCATTACCACAGGTCTAAGACAGACTTACTGCTGTAATCCCTATTCCACACACATCTATCCTCCCATTTGCATCCTGTTAAACACAAAAAACAGTCACATACCTGGTGGAGTGCAGTACTGTTTCCCCATAGCCAGCTGTTTGCATTTTAACATGCTTCTCATTAGCAGGTAATTGGCTCTAAACCAGTCTGTGACTCTGATATGCTAATCGCAACCAAAACAGCTGAATTGCCCTATCATTAGCTAATGACATGCAACCACTGTGCAATATATAAGGCCTTCATGTAGAAAAGGGACCTTTCTTAGCTGCTGAGATGGACATTACTGGGGTGAGTAGACTACATCATAGCAGATGTTGTCTGTAGCAGAAACATTTACATAGAGCTCTGTGTACCACAAGCTGCAGCTGCTGCTGCAGGTAATAGACATAGGCAGAGAGTGTGAACACTTTGGAAGACAACAAGCTGTAGGAGTATCTGTGTCAGCTATGTCAGCCTTGTTGTAGAGGGAAAGCCAGGATGAGGGTACCCTTTACACTCAAATTACAGCATGTATTTAAGGTACATATGTTAGGCAACTGTGTCAGTAACAGGGTACTAGGTGACATATAGTAATGCTATATGGATATGTGAAGTGTGTCCTTACCTGCAGGCCTGTGACCTCCAGCAGTGAAAAGCAGTTATTTAATTTGAAATGCTTTGTGTGGATAATGAGTGCATGAGTCATTCATTAACTGCTGTCTTCACAATAATGCAATTGAAATGCAACACAATGCTGGATTTGAACCCAGGACTGTGTGTGGCAAAATGTATTGTATGCAAGACATTTAACAGGCTGCACTACTGAATCACTGTGACAGCATGTGTATTTACAAGATATATGTGCACACATACAGGCTGTGAAAAACATTTTCTACATCCATAAGTATGTGCACAGCTTTATATGGATGTATTTCTGCACCAGAGTCCCAGTTGAATATGTATTTTGCTATGAATGCCTTAGCAGGTGACATTCTGCATGTTGCTGATAAAAGGGCAAATTTGCCAACTATCATAAGCCTCAGTTACATCCATTATCATGTATTTGGCTGTCTGGTGGTGTATTATTGCACCAGAGTCCAAGGTACACTCATATTTTTCCATTACTTTTTATTCCAGTTTGAGCAGTGTGGTGTAGCACACAGCTATACTGAAACATGCCTAATGACTGTAATTGGCAATTACTATGTTTTGTTTAAACCACCTGTTTTAATTAAGACTTGCTTGGCATGGCAGGTGAATGCAGTGTGCTGCAGGTGTAAAGGGCTCAGGTTCAAAACATGGGACAGGTGTTTACTTTGTGCATGTGTCTTACAATGTTAGAAACACATATAGTCTTTGCAGCTCTATTTAGCTGAGCTGAGTGAAGCTGTGTGACACAGTGCTTTGTGCAGCACCACACTAAAAAAATATAAAGAAAAGAAAAAAATAGGGGATAGGTGAGTGGTGAAATGGGGCCAAGCAGAGGGAAAAACATAATGAAAGGCAGGAAGGGATGTGCAGAAAGGCTGTAGGAAAGAACCATAGCTATCCATTTTTTGTACAGCAACAACTGTGCACTTTGACAGAATTTGTAAATGAATTTGGATTCTCAAACTCCAGAGAGAGGGGTGAGGATAACATAAGTGTTGTCAAGCCAATTGGACCAATTACATGTGTCCAGAGGACACGTGTGAAATGAAGAGCTATGTATGGGACGATATATATATATGTATATATATATATATATATATGTTTTTGGGGACAGGTTCCATTTTTTTTTTAAGGTGAGAGTGTAATGTTGGGGGAGGAACATAGGCACGTGTGAGGGAGGTACGTTGGGTAGGTAAGGATGCATTTGCAAACAGACAAGACAGCAGACAGCAGTAGTGTGTGACACATGGGGGGGGTAAACACTTTGGATAGGGAGGGTGTTGTGGAATTGAGTCCCATGTGCTTCCAGATGGCAGCAGTGTGACTCACATCCCCACCCATGGGACTGTTGGCACTGCTCCATCACTGCCCTGAGGGTGGCTGTGCTGGAGGCTGGACACCAGGGCAAGGCTGCAGTTTGGCCAGCATGTCCTCAATCCAGCACAGGCAGTGGTCATAGCCACGGTGGTCTATCCTGTGCACCAAGACCATCATCTCCACTCAGATGACAACCCCCCTCCACCACTGCTCCCAGAGGGGGAACAACCCTGTCCCCTGAGGAGGTACTACCCAACCCTGCAGGTAGCGCAAGGATAGCAGAGAGGGCACCACCAGTCTGGGTCCCAGATGTGTTGAGACTTGGTGCCACGGCTGTTTGAGGCAAGGTAGGGGATCAGCCAGAGCTGGCCTACATTGATGTGTAGTGGTAAATGAGGTATAGCAATAAGCTACAGTTAGTAATAACCAAGCCTTTGTTAGTATTAACAGAATCAATGTCATATTTATTCATCCAAATACATATTAATGTATATTATGTGCAACACAACATTAAGTAACATAACAACATGCCAGTACGAAGTAAACCATAGGGCCAACAAAAAAGTTAGTTTACCAAATTATGTTAATATTGCATCATAATAAGACATACCAATAGTCAACCACATTTTCCAAAATATAGTTAAACAAAATATGTTAGTATTAAATCATAATAATAAATAAGAGTAATAAATAAATGAAGATAAGGGGTGATGAGAGAGAGAAAAAAAATTACATTACTGACATTACAGATTACATCCCTGAAAACACTGATAATAAATACTCTACAGGTGTGTAGTGTCAGTTTTGAGTACAGTGACCACAATTCTCCTATAGCTGATGTAGCATGTACATACCTCTCAAGCTGTTAGCATGGGTCAGTATGGGCTAAGCAATTACAAATGCAGGTGCATCACTACACAGAACAGTTTCACATAATGTGGAAATATATAAATACCCAGGTTTTCTGTAAATGGATTTGGTAATACATTACATTCCAGGTAATAATTTATCTGCTGATGATGTGACAGGTGGATTAGACAGTTTTAATTACATTATGAGAAATTGTGACACTTGGGAGGCATGTTTTTGTACAGTAAGTAAACTAGACAGCTTTCATGCCTTAGTTGTCAGGCATGGGAGTAGATCCCAATAGCTGCGACTGCAGGGGACATCTGCAAATAATGTAATAATTGACTGCAGCAACTTAGTGTAGACATGCAAGGGATACAGCCATCCTGGGGTTACACAGCTTTATTTGTGAATCAACAATGCTGATGAACACATTCTTGGTATTGATATTAACATTCTCTGAAATCTAAATGCAATATCTGCTCATAATATGGGCTACTTCACCCATATACGTGTTGTGCTGGTGAGAGAAAAAATGTGAGCATTACATGACTGATACTAAAAATTTAGTACTACATACCACTGGATTCAAACCCAGGACTGTGTGTGGCAAAATGTACTGCATTTAATAGACTGAGCTACTGCTGACTATTGAGTAAGTGATACTTGCCTGGAGATCACCTAGAACTATACTATGAATTGAACAATACAAGTTACAGGACATTCCTCTGGCATTGTAGTACTATTTCAGTATTATACTAGAATGCAGTGACAGTAGAACACACATGCATGGTGTACCATTTTCACAGCACTGTGTAATGTGTAGTACACCTAAACAGACAGCTTAACACTTTAAGAAAATGCAATAAGCAAAGGAACCAGGGTTTCTTGTAACTTTACTAAGATTCCTTAACTTTAATACTGTAAAACTGCAACACAATACAAATAGCCACATATCAGTATATTTACAACTATATACAGCACATCTAAATACAGAAGAAATACAGCATACAAATTACTCACAGGTGATGCAATTTCCAGGGCCTGAGGAAAGAAGGTCATGTCTGCACTCCATGAAGGCTAGAAGTAAAAAGACGCTGCTTCCTGACTGAGTTACATCATTTCCTGAGAGTTGCTATAATGCTGTAAAACAAGTTATTCTGACTGTCATAAAATAAAAAGCCACTAAATGGCAGCAACAGATCAATAAATGCTGAATCTATATAACTATAATATAAACTGCCTGAGTTTACTATGAAGGGCTGAATACTCCCTGCCTGGCATATTACGGTATGCCACTACACTTATTAGTACTGCTACACAGAATAACACATTTTTAAATCATTTTCAGAAACAAGAACTGCAATGTCCAAGACTGGCCTCATATAAACTTTGGCAGTTCCTTGTTTGACAACTCTTACTTCTACCTTCCGGACTTTACCATCACTGCTTGGCAATGTATTAAGAATAAGTCTCACAGGCCATTTATTCCTGCGTTCTTGACTGTTCTTCAGCAGCACATCACCTACTATAATGTTTGGACAGTCTTGAGTCCACTTTCTGTGACTTTGTAAACTGGACAAATATTAACTTTTCCATCTTTTCCAGAAGGTGTCAGGAAGACTTTGAACTTGCTTCCATTGTTTTACATGAAGGTTTGCTGTTTCAAAGTTACCAGAAGGGGCTAACAAAGAGTTTGCCTTTTGAGTCAAAAGCATAGCTGTTGTGAGAACCTCAGGATTATCTGGATCATTAGGCACAGGTACTAAAGGTCTTGCATTCACAATAGCCATAACTTCTGCCATAAAGGTACTTAAGCTCTCATGAGTCAGATGAGTATGCTTATCTTGTAGCACCATTGCATCCAAGATACATTTAGCTACACCTATCAGTCTTTCCCAAGCCCCTACCATATGTGTGTAGGATTGAAGACCCATACGCATCCTCTGTCTTGTAATCTCATACTGCCGTATCACTTGCACAAATATTCAGTTCTTTACAAGCTCCCACAAAGTTTGTCCCTCTATCAGAGTGCAGTAACTTTGCTGGGACATGGATTGAAAAGAATCTTCTCAAGGCATTAATGTAGCTGTAAGCTAACATAGATTCAATCAGTTCAATATGTACGGCTCGTAGACAGACATGTAAAAAATACTGCCCAGCATTTGTTGTCAGCACTACCTCCTCTAGTGCAGTGGGTTACCACTGATCATGGACCAAAACATCAATACCCACACTAGTGAATGGTGGTTCAGGAGTCACTCTATCTTGTGGTAAATCTGCCATCTTTTGACTTTCTAATCTCCTTCTCAGTTTACAACAGATTAGACATTTGTGAATAACTGCAGATGACGGGCATTTACCACCAAGGATCCAGAAAACTGCAGCCCTGATTGCACCTTCTGTTATGTGACACCCTTGATCATAGGCACCGGAAGCTGCTGAAGACTGGAGGGGCAGAGGGTGAGAGGGGCACTTAATGATGTAAAAAGGGGAATTTTTTATAAGTACTTACTACCACAACATAAGTTCACTTGGAAGACTTTTAAGCTTAGCCAATTCCCTTTTGGTACTTGAATTAACATTTTCTGATTGGTCTTGCCTATCCTCATGGCTGATAATTGTATATTAGCCCTATTGAGAATAACTGATCATTCCATAGATAATTTGCGGGGACCCATATAAGGGATGCAGCATTTAGGAACTGCCTCTATCCATTAGTGGCATGAGGGGCAATCCTGGAGCACATTTTCTATTACTCATCCTTAGATCCAAGTTGCATTTGAATATGGACAGATGAGCTTTGTTTTATTTTTATGGATAATCTGTTCTGGAACAGTGGTAGCCCCTGTGATATATTTCCATCTCTCCACAACATTCAGTTTAGATACCTGGACTGATTATTTCTAATGCCATTTGACTTGCTGATGTTCAGTAGGCCCATCTGTATTAGATCAGAGGATGCCTTGTACGCCAGACATTTTACTCTAAGCTCTCTGTAGGATACTGAGTATAGTAATAAATCTTTGAGGTGGTCCATGCAAGACCTATTGTTTAGGACTTGTATCCTTTTAAACAAGGTATCTCTGAAAGTATTCCATTGTTATATGGGGCTGGACAGATACATGCCAAAGTGAGCATTATACAAAATGATTGACATAATGAGAGCTTTGTAAATGGGGACAACGGCATCTCTAGATCTAGTCACAATCAATTTATTTATAAGCTGTGCAATATAGAAAGGCTTTCTTATGACTCTGGGCACATGTTGGTCAAAAGTTAGGTCACTGTACACACAAGTTCCCAAATGCCAAACAATTGGGTCAGTTCTCAGAGGGCATTGTCATGATTTTGACACCAAGTATTGTTTGGGACAAACCTTCCTGCATGATGGTTAAGTCATTTGGGGATTCAATAACTGCTACTAGCTTGCAGTCATCTCAGACTTAGCCAGCCAAAGCCCTTTGGTATTCCCTTTTACTTTTGAGATGTATATGCCAAACAGAAAAAGTCTGAACATCGAACTCTGGGGGACTCCATTGGTGACTGGTCTCTTCCCCTGTTTTGATCTCCTGCATCCTGTAACCAAGTTGGCAATCCAGCTAGTAATGCAAGTGTTTGCTCCTACATTATTCATCTTTTGTACTACACCTGAGCAAGTGATTGTGTCAAAAGGCTTGGCCAGGTCAAGGTTATGTGGTGTGAACTGTTTTACCTTCATCCATTGCTTTGGTAACAAGAGTAAAGCTTAAAATTTGCCCATAATTTTGAGCCTTTCACACCTTGCTCTGGGCTGTTTTCAAACACATTTTTAGGGTCAAACATACATGTATGCATTCCTTGACTCACCTTTCTGATTGTGTTAAATTATATTCCTTGTATAATACAGCAGCAGTTGTTAGATTGTGTTTTAAATTTGTAGTTTTGAACAGTCTTCTAGTAAGCAATGAAACAAATGAAAGCATACTGTAGGGGTAGAACCCACAGCCTTCTGCATCAAAAGTAAGGCAACTTCCTGTTGTGCTACTAACAATGCAAACAGACTTGGAATAAGCAGAACTAAACTTCTCTTCCCTGAAGCTCTCAGCAAATTTTTTTATTTATTTAACATTTGGTTACCAGGAAAGTCCAACTTGGAACAAAGCCACTTTTCAGCAGAGGACCAGGGAGAAATGCTCCAGATGCATGTTTTTGTAATATGGGAGGAAACCAGAGCACCCAGAGGAAACACAGGGAGGACATACATACTCCACACAGAAGGCACCCCAGCCAAGAATCAAGCCAAAAAACACTGGCTGTAAGGCAACAACACTACCACTGCACCACCCACCTGACACAACTAAATCTCTCAATTTCACAGCAGAAGAAATCTGGAAAAAGCCAACATTTATTGGGGGGGGGGGTGAAGGCCCAAAAGCAGGGACACATTTTAAATGTTGCTTATATAATCTTAGAATTATTTTGTTACAATAGTGTTTTGTGTTACCATGTGTTTCCAAAAAATATAACAGACCAAACTCCCTGGATCACAAGTAAGTGGTGGTGTAGGTAGCGAATGCAGGCTCCTGTACCTAATGTACAGGGTTTGAGCCTAATTCTAACCACCAGTCATAAGTAACTGAGGCATCACACACACCTACCTTCCGGACTGCATAAACAGACCCCAACAATACAACTCTATTAACTACAGAACTAAAATACAGCACACATAACCAGTTAGTAAGTTAATCATTTTTAAACAGAAAGCAATACAAAAAAATACACCGTTTTCATACTGTCTATTGGCTGCCTACATGTGACCATTTTTCCATTTGTGGATTTGCTTTCCACTGCTATAACCTACTTATTCACTTTTATATCAGTACTATAACTCTTTAAAACTCAATATGTGTATTGCTAAATAGATTTGCAAACAAACTAAAGTACTACATTGCATTTTATCTGTTGTGTGCTTGGCTGCACCCATGCCTTAACTCACATTCTTAACCTCCCGGGCCATGGTCTTGAACACAACCTAACACAATGCACAAGCACTTCAGAGCTTCTGGCAACACAAGCAAAACACCTCATATAAGAGGACTCCATCAAGAAGTTGACTAGTTAATGGAGCTATAGAAAGACTGACACAACTACAGTAAGCAAGGAAATAATGCTAGTACTCTGGTACTACACAGGCATCACATGAAATCCAAAACCTAATTTGAACACTGATAAAATTGCAATGCTATAAACTCTCAACACCAGCTCCACAGGAAAAAAAATGCTTATTACCAAAATTTCCAAATGGCACATACTTCCATCATCAGAACTGCTGCTCGCCAAAATATCAAGTGACTTCCTGGGTTGGATGTATAAACATAGCTCTTAATCTCTTAACTCCAGAACATACGGCAAATCAAAAAATATTCAGGAACACTCCTGAAAATATTAATACTATTAACTTCAACTATTGGCAGAATAAAAGAATGTGAAATTAACATGCATTTTCTGAAGTAGAAGAATTGTGTCTATCTCTAACAATTATCATAAATGCAGTTTGTCACCTCTTCTCCTAAATTTGACAGTTTTAGAAAGGATTAGGAGAAGGGATGGAGCAACATTTTAGATCAAAATGAGGGACAATTGAGAGCGCGTGTATAACCAACAGGCTGAATGACTGAAGTGTGCAAATTATTGTAAAGCATTTTTGGATTGGTTAAACAACTTAACGAATGTCCCTGATGGCAATTATGGATTTATTGTTACAGTATGGTGACAAACACTTGATTTCCTACTACACTGTCTACTAAACTCCAAAAAAGCTTTCCCCATTTCCAAAACAAGTAGTTCAGCAATATGACACTGACTGAAATCAACTCATGTGTTAGAAAATGTTCTCACAACAAGTAAGAGAAAGAAGCCAACTGGCCTGTGCCCCCCATCCCAGGACATCATACATTTTGGTAAGTGACAAAATGTAATACTGTATGTGGAGACACCACTCCCAGTAAATACAGAATTACTGAAACTAACGCCAGTATTAACAACAGACATAGTGTTAAGTTGGTGAAAAAACATAATGTGTAGCAGAGAGATGGGAGAGTAAGATGCAAGAAAAAAGCTCACAAAGTCTTATTTTGTGAGGCATATTCTGTTATACAAGGTACCAACAGCGAGCTGAAATGTGGGTGCATTCATCAACACCCTCTTCCAAAAAAAGTTAATGTGTACATTTCCGCTTATGTTTTGCAACTCTGTAAGCTTCGTTCTTACCATAGCTGCTTATTAATATCAGTTGTAATTCTGAAAACGTGTACGCCATTCTAAAGCAATTTGAAAAGCTCATTAAAATGCCTTCACAGGTCACCAGTACATGGGTTGTGGGAGTTTAATTAACAGAAGGGGAAAACAATTATTTTGTTATGACTCATCCACTACCACTTACTTAGCAATAGCTGCAGAACAGAATAGTCTTACCTCCATCTTGACAGTCTTGACAATGCTGTGTTTTACTGTACGATCACCCTCTTGCACCCTCCAGCCTGTATAAACGGAGCACAGCCTTGGGTGAAACCAAAACACATAAAATGGAGCCTTCCAGCCTGCATAAATGGAAAGCAGCAGCAGGCTTGATGTGGAACATAGTTATTTCTGCACTTTTGTGTTTGAATTTACCTTAGGATGCAATGCACGCATGGGTCCGCCTATAGGTCTTACCGCTGCAAAAGTGGGGGGCACCCCTTTCCCCCTTGCTCTATGGTTCTGGCGCCTATGCCCTTGATGAGTCACTTGGTTATGGTAATACCTCACAATCAGTGTAGCAACGTGATGATCATGAGGGATAATGATTGTCTGCTTCTCTTTTTCAGTCAATGCTGCAAAAGACAAGTGTCCGCCAACTCTCAGCAGTCTGTCTTGATCTATAACAGCACTAAAATTCTTGAGATGACTGTTTTGTGAATGCCTTTTGCTCTTTGACACAGTCATATTCTTTTTTGAAGTGTTTGTGCTAAACAGAAGTCTTTGCTCGTGAAAGTTCCTCTAGGCTAACTTGCTCATGAAAACTTTTCCAGCCGCTAAGTTGTGAGCTATCTGATTTTCTCTGGAAACATTTGGGAACATGGATAAGCCTGGCTATAGTTTTAAATAATGTCTTTCAGTTTGAAAATCTCTCAAAATAATGTGAATGAATAGTGGTATCAGAGGATCTAGTGCTGAAGCTTGCAACTGCTGGTCTAATTTCAGGATCAGCTTCAGGGTCTATGAAAGGATAAACAGTAGCTGTATCATCTGAATTGTCTTTATTTGGCTGGTAAAGAAAGGAAGAGCCTGAGGACCATACAGTGTTCTGAAGGTAAGCTGTCTGTGTGGGACTTGTAGCATAATCTGCAGGGTTTTGTTCTGTGGATACATAGAACCACTGATCAGGATGAGTTACTTGTCTGATTCTATTTATTCGGTTGGAGACATACAGAAAGAATCTTGTAGTGGTATTGCAGATGTATCCCAGGACAGTTTTACTGTCTGTAAAGAATTTCACACCATCTAAGTCCATATCTATTTCATCGCCAATTAGCTCAAACAGTTCTATCTCTAATACAGCTGCACATAACTTTAAACATGGGATTGTGTGCGGTAGTCTTGGGCTTAGCTTAGACTTTCCCATAACAAATCCAACAAGACATACATTTACTGCATCCATTGTTTGCAAGTAGGCTACTGCACCTATAGCTGTGGTGGATGCATCTGAAAAAATATATAGTTCTTTGCTACAGGCTGCTGACAGTGAAACAGGCACATAACCTCTTGGCATCTTTAAGTCTTTCAAAGCCTGTAAGGACTCATTCTATTGAAACCACTCATACAGTCTCTGTTGTGGGAGTAATACATCCCATTCACATTTCCCAGTTGACGGTTCATGGACTAAGCCTTACCTTTTATAGTCACTGGTGCAACAAACCCAAGGGGATCATAAAGGCTGTTCACATTAGATAAGATTTCTCTTTTGGTGAAGGTCTTTTCCTCTGAAGAGACATGAAAAACAAAGCTGCCTGTTGCTTGATCCCAGCCTAGTCCTAAACTTTTCTGAAGAGGAAGGGTGTCTGTACACAGACAAAGATATTTAAGGTCCTTAGCTCTGTCTTCTGCAGGAAGGGCTTCCATGACCTGTTTGCTGTTAGAGGTGATCTTATGAAGTCACAGATTAGATTCTGCCAGCATCTATTTTGTTTGGTTGAGAATGTCAGTTGCTATCTCAGAAGTGCTAGCAGATGCAAGTCTATCATCTCAACACAAAGTTCTTGGCATTCTGTCCATAATGTTCAGCACATTTTAGGGCAGCTTTATGCATACAGTATATAGCCACAGCAGGAGAGGGACTGTTGCCGAAGACGTACTCTCATTCTGTACTCCACTACTTCTTTGTTTATGTCATGATCTTTTTACCGGAGAAAACGTAAATAATCTCGGTGGTCTTCTCTCACAAGAAAACAGTAAAACATCTGCTGAACATCAGCTGTGAAGGCTATGGGCTCTTTTCTGAAGTGCATGAGGTCTCCTAGTAGAGCATTGTTTAGATCAGGGCCACATAACAGTACATTATTTAAAGAAATACCTTCACACTCTGCACTGGAATCACACACATCTCTTACTTGATCAAGTTTGTGTGGGTGGTAAACACCAAACATTGGCAGATACCAGTGTTCTTTACCTTGTTTCAGCGGTCCGCAGTTGCAGCATAATCATTATCCAGCATTATTTTGATGAATTCTATGAAATTTCTTTTTACCTCTCGCTTTTGTTGTAAGGTTCTATAAAGAGAGTTCAGGAATTTCATAGCTTGTTCCCTGTTACAAGGTAAATAACACCTGCATGTGCAAAAAGGCAGAAGGGCCACACAGCTGTTATCATCCTGGTAAGTCTCTCCATCCATGATCCGAAAAAAGGTTTGCTCTTCTATGGACAGGGCTTGTTTATCATCATCCTTTGATTTCTGGAACACTGAAAACCTATATTGTCAATTTCTGTGTTCAACCTGATATCTTGTTTGCTGTGTGAAGAAGAGTCCCAAAACTGTGTTAGAATATCAAAACTTTCTTTAACAATGAAATTGTTCTGGCATGGACTGAAAAAAGATGTGCATCCATTTGCTAACACAGACATCTTTAAGGAACTGATGCTGGTTGGCTGGTGAGCTCATCCCAGGCAAACTTCTCCTACAATGACCCATCCCAAATCAAGTCTCCGAGCATAGGGATAATTGACTGGTCCACTAATTTTCTCATGAACCTTGTGTGCTTCTTAGGTGTCTCTTCCAAGAAACAAAAGGATAGAAGCACCAGCATTAACATTTGGAATGAGATGAGTGATTGGGTGGTGGTGAGGATGTTGATAAGCCACCTCTGGTGAAGGAATTTCTGATTTGTCATCAGGTATCATGTCACACTCTATCAGTGTAGGTAATGAGAATCACTTTTTCTTCTCAAAAGCCTCAGAAACAAAGTCTGTGGCTCTTCTGCATGCAGTTTCCATAATGCCTGCTCATGTCTTTAGAGTATATGGAGCTGCAGTCATTTTAATGTTAAAGATATCATAAAAGTCTGACCTTGCAAGTGATTTGTTGCTCTGGTCATCAAGAACTGCAAACATCTTCACTGCTTGTCTCTTTTCCCAGTGGGATACACAGCCACTAAGCAGATTTTAGAACATGCCCATGGATTTTTACCTTGGCCACATATTTCAGTGCACTTAGACATTACTGAAGAAGGTGAGTCCTCTTATTGCTCTCTGTCCTGATCTTTCCTGGCTTCTGCCATCTCTGCTGGTTCTGGTGGTGGATCAGGGTGTAAGGCCACTATGTGTTTCTCACTGCCACATTCTGAACACTCAACTGATATTTTAGTCTTTAACTATATGCTTAGTAGATTCGCAGCACTTGAAACAGATGCCATTTTGTTTAAGAAAGGACATTCTGTCCTCAATAGGCTTACCTCTAAACCCTTTTCACTTTTTCAGAGGATGAGTCTTTTGGTGAATTGAGCATTTCATTTCAATGCTTTCTATAGTGCTCACCTTGCTGCTGTCTTGATAGTTTGTGGCCCTTGAAGATACAATCATTTTGTGTGTGAACAAAGAGATCTTACCATGAGGTCTGGCAGGCTTTTCTGGTCTGGACAGCTGATTACTGCTGCTGATGAAGGCAAAGCTGGGGTCACCCTGATGTTTGCTTGCTGTTGAACAAACCTAGAAAACACAAAGAAAGGGGGAAAAGCTACTCCATTTTCCTCTCTGTATTTAGCTCTGACAGATGTCCACTTTTTTTGCAAGGTATACAGTAGTTCTCTACTATTGGATTAGTGCAACAAGCAGTGTCTAAATATGAAAGTCTTGGCAAACAGCCTTCCTCTTTAGATCACTCTATTTCTAGAAGAAGATCACCCAGTTGTAGTTTTGTATTATCTTTATTGCTCAACTTGGGGAAGACTTCTAGCTTTTTCAGTAGAGCACCTTCAATTGCCTTAGGTGAACCATACCTTTCTTCTAGTTTCTGTCATGCCATTCTTCTTATATTTGGTATTCCCTTCTTATCTAAAGTGCATATATCCTCCCTTCTGTTGTTTTTACATGCTTTCCTAAAAAACTGTGAAACTTATTATTTCTTTTAAAAATGTCAGTATTCTTTTTCTTTGTTTTTCTCATACATCTTTTTAATTTATTCTGTCACTTCCTTCTTTCATCTCCTACTTAAACTTCCTCATAGCCTCGATATATATTCTACCTTATTTCTTTTTTATTCTATTTTCTACTTAAAAAAACATATTTCTACTCCATGTCTTCCAAATGTATAACATACTCTATTTCTGTTTTAAAAAATCCTCTTCTATATGTTCCTTTTTTATTTTTCCTTTTTACAGCCATCTGTGCTTTATTAATTCTTTTCATTACCTTAACATATTCAGCTATTTTTCATCATTATTTTAAGTTACAAAGTCTTCAGTATTAACAACTGTATCATTATATTTTTTTAGTTGTTCATTCTGTTCCATTCAGATATTAGCAATTAACACAAAACTGAAATAACAGACATATTTGTATATGCATATACCACTATTAACCAACCACACCTCCCTCATCATCTGACATCATGTACCACTACCCTGCCAGGTACTACTGCTGTCATATGTAATAGTTTAATGTCAGCATTTTATTGAAGCTCCTAACCATGAATGCAACTCATTTACTTCTGACCATTTAACCTTCCTTCCCCTTAATGCTTTAACTCTTTTTCTCTTTTCTTTTTAACAGATCTTCTGTCAACCAGACATATGACATCCATATTTAGTTACCTACACCATTCAGTCACCAACAAGTTCTTAATGTCATTTCCAGTATTACTTACAATTAACATGCATACTTCTAGATCATCTTTTTCCATTCTTTGACTCTTTCCTTTTGTCATTTATTTCTCTTTCTTCTCCTAACCATCACTCCAACTAATTTTCCATCATTGTGCACTTGTTCATCACCTGTCTCCAACTCTACCTCCTCTCCTCCTTTATATTTCAATACTGCAGACTTATTTTTACTTGTATTTGTGAAACCTCTATGTGCAACCATCTCCCTTTTCATTTTCACCATCTTGTCCTATTTTTTTCTGCACTATCTTGTTCACTTACACATATTACAGCAGGCAATGTGCTTAAATGTCTTAAATTCTGCTACAAGTTAACTAACTTCCTAACATTTGTGGCAAGGAAAACTACTGGAATAAACTTTTTTCATACCAATGCTGGAATACTCATTCCATCTGACTGCTCCAAACTCTGAACAAAATAACCAAACTTTAAAATAACTGCAAATGAAATCTGCCATTCTGTCTGCCATCTGCATCATTATATTTCTTTACAAAAGCTCAGTAACTTCCAGTAATTAATTATACCTCTAACATTGTTATGTTTAGTGTTTAGACACTCGTGGGGATTTAATAAAATCTGTGAAGGAATAGTGAAAGTCCTACATGGAAGGTACCATACAATCTTGGAATTTGTATAACTTGTTAAGTATGTAACCACTGTACATATTGTATCTGTAATCTTAACTGCTTATCTTGGAGCTTTTCTCCCCGGGCATCTGCTGAAAATGGACATGAATCCAGTCGGACTATCCTGGTCAACAAATGTAAAATAAATAAAGGTTTGTGGGTCCCCCTTGGCAGCACACCTTGCATATTAATGAAGGCGCACTACTGAAAGAGAGCCATGTAACATGGTTACAGAATCAGTATAGAGGCTGTGTTACAGTGTCCGGAGATGAGTAATACTCCCCCTGCACTGTCAAAGTGCTGGATGGCACTGAAATATAAAAGTTAAATATGTTTTATTTATTTATTTATTTATTTATTTATTTTTGTGTGTTTATGCAGTGTGGTGCCTTGCTTAGCAATGGACACATGCCAGACATCTAAAAATAGATACTGGATACTTTTAATTTTCATATCAAAGGTCAAGTTTAAACATAGCTGAGCATGTTTGCATGGCACTGCACTGTGCTCAGCAGTGCTTAAACATAGCTGAGAGCTATAGAGAAATGTATAGCACCTGTCAACATATCCAAGTACCTGAATGGTTAGAGTCACAGCCCTATGTGCAGCAGATGCATGGTTTGAATACACAGACAGGCCATTCAGCTTTTATATTTCATAATAATATTTTATAAATTATTTATTCTTTCTATTGATGCATTTATTGACATTTGTTAACCACATTTGTCCAGCTGGATCAGAAGCCCATTTTCAGTGGAGACCCGAGGAAAAAAGATCCAGTTATACACAAGATGACAACACATAAAATTTACACTCCAAGATAAAGTAATTAAAATGCATAAGTTCAGGAAATATAGAAGTAAAATACATACAAATAATAATAAACTAGTCGTAATGAACAAATAATTTTTTTTTTCTTTTTTTTTTTTTTTGTTTTTGTTTAAAAAACTGGTTTGCCCTTAGCTAAGCTCTGCTAAGCATTGCTAAGCCAAGCCAAGCAGTGCTTAAACATGACCCATTTTAGCACTGCTTAGCAACATGCAGCTCCACTTAGCTGGTTTGGACACTGCTAAGCAAACCCTGTTTCAGCAGTCCTCAGCTCAGCTAAGCTAATTTGTGCACTGCTAAGCTTTGCTAAGCATTGCCAGTTTAGGCACTGCTCGGCTGAACTCAGCAGGTTTGCATGGTGCTAAGTGAAGTGCTGCATTTTTAGAAATGGCCCAATGGCAGCAAAGGGTGGGAAAACAACTTTAATTGCAACAGGTGGGAATACAGACAGAATCTGTTGGAGTTTGATCTTGGCAGAGACTATGGCAGGAGTTGGAGAGCGTGCACTCTTCTGGGTGCAGCGGTGGAGCATTCTGGAGTCCAGGGTCATGTTTGGACTCCTTGTTAAAGACCATGATGTCCAGCTGCTGCAGGGCCAGTTCCAGGAATTGGAGTACAAGTCAAAGTACTGGAACTGGCTGGCACGTGACCTTACCAGTGCAACTGGTATCACCCACACAGGTGAGCAAGTACATCACCATTTTGATGACCTGAAGAGTAGGAAGGGGGATCTTGCAGCCACTTGGATCCAAGTTGCAAGAGATGGGAATTTCCCACCAGTTTGTAAGTACTGTTATAATTGCTTTACCAAATTCTACTCTGAATGCGTAATAGACAGGTATGCATAATGGTGTGTTTCTCTCCCTACAGCTGTACAGGAGAGAGCTTGCAACCTGGAGGCCCATCCAGGGCCCCTGGCCAGGTTGAACCGAGAATGTGGTGAGTACAGATATATCCTGCAATCTATAGTCATATAAACAAGAAAGCGTACATTAGTAACTGCCAGCATGTTTTGAGTGTACTCCAGTGAATGTGGCCATAAATCTGGACTGATATAACTGAGTAATGCCAGGTACAGTTCAAAATAAAGATGAAAGCATGATACCTGATAATGTCAAGGAAATAATGTTTCTACTGCAGTAATAATGGTAAGGAAATAAAAGTTTCTACTGTATTAATAATGCTAAGAAAATAAAGTTCAACTGCATGAATAATGTTAAGGAAATAAAGTTTCTACTGCATTAATTGTGAAATTACAGCTGTAGTGTAACACCTGCACTATAGGAAGTGTTCATCAACAAAGACTGTCATATGTATACCAATCACTGCGTGATGTCACACCTAATAAACCTGTGTTGTGCAAGATGTGTGTATTTTGGACTGTTGGTCATGAAATCTAGTAGTACAACTGCTGTGAAGTAAAATATAAATAATACCATGAAGTGACTGAAGGTTAGCTTATAAAGAAGTGTTTCACTAAACTATAGATGTGGAGCTGTTCTACAAGATATAATGCATTATGATATTTATTCTGCACTATGATTTGAACCTAGAATAGGAACGGCCAAGGTATATAGTGTGTCTCTCAGGATTGTCTTGTGTTAACCATTGAATTTCAGCTATATGCATTCCTGATCTTAGTTATGCTGCTGCAGGCAAGTATGAAACTGCAATCACTGTAGACTGCATATATACCATCTGCAACTGTATATGGGTCTGGTAGCCAACCCGGCACTCCAATATGGTCTGTACACATCACACATAGTTCCACCCACTAGGGGTTAATTGTCTACACCTGCATTCCATGTATTAATGCACAGTTCACCTACTATCTCTGTCATGCTTGAATGTTCAAGTGTCATTGCCGTCTTGTATAACACTCTACCTCTATCACCAGGTCACAGTTTGTTACCAGGTGAGCTCTAGGCACATATCAGTCAATCAATATTCAGCAGTAGCTCAGTAGCTCAGGTTGATAAACCCTAGATATGTTGTACATTTTGTCACACATAGGCTGGGATTTGAATCCAGGGACAAGTACTACTAAACATTTATAAAAACAGTTATGTATTGCTAACAGATGTTCTCCCCAGAGGAATTACAGGTAAATAAATGGCTGGTGTAGCTGTTCAAATGGATTACTAATTTGTGTGTCCAGATGTATCAGAGTGTTAACATTAACAGCATTGCTCAGCAAGGTGATATGATGCCAGTATATAACAATTCAACAAGTACAATGCATGTTAATAAAATAAATAAAACTGTTTAATCTTGGTACAGCTGTATGCCTGGTGTGCCTGTAAATGTCTTCTGATAGTCTAACCCCATGCCTGCCAAGGACGGCATGATAAGTGTAACATGGCTGTACAGTGCACAATATATGTCTTTCAAGTGTCATGCTGTCAAGGACTGTGATCACTGTTGCCAAATCCCTTGAACATAGATTTAACATACACTTCATTTATGTCAATAGCACAATCACACTACATCAGTCCATAGTACACCTTGATACTCATATTTGTTCCCCTGATATGTAATAGTCCCCTGTAGTTGTGTACCTGTAGGTGTTACAGCTTGGCCCATATTGTCCCATGCATACAGCTTGAGAGGCATGTAGGTGCTACAGAAGCAATAGGGTACTTTTATACATAACGTAAGGGCAGACCTGTAGAGTATATCAGAGTACTGTTGCGAACAATATAGCCTATACTGGTAGTAATGGAATGTCTTTATCTCTTTCCCAGCCCTTATCTGCATCATAAAGTATTATTCAGTCAGGTATGGCTTACTTTCAACATATGTTGTTCTCAAAATGTTATGTTGAGCCTTGTATTTTATTGTTGTTATATATTACAATGGCTACATACTTACATACCTTGTTGAATTACCTATGTTGTTGGCCTTTTGCCATAACTGTTACTGGCATGCTGTTACAATACTGACTGTTGTACCACTTATTGTTGTGTTCCATATGCTATGCGATGTTTTGTTACCAGGTTAACTGGAACCACCTGGTATGCTGTTATAACTAATGTTTAAATGTTCTGTTCATTACTAACCTATGTACTTCGAAAAAACCTCAATACCATAGCTCGACTGGGTAGGTCTATTCACGCGGATCTACCTACCTTACCTCAACCGGCCATGGAACTGGGTCCAAGCACATCTGGGACCCAACCTGGAGCTGCCCCATCCACTGGTCCTGCACCACCTATGGGTGGAACCATCTCAGGAGACAGGGCCATCACCCCCATGGAGAGGGAGCTGTCACCCAGTGAAAGCTACCAGGCATGGTGTGCAGGATCATACAGCAAGGGTGTGATGATTGACTGCACTGGATTGAGGGCAGACTGGCCAACCTGGAGGGCAGGCTGGTCCTGGCATCCAGCCCCCAGCACAGCCATTTTTGGGGCAGTGAAGGAGCAGTGTTGACTGCCCATGGGTGGGGAACTCAGTTCTACTGCTGCCGTCTGTGGGCACATGCCTCTCTAATTCCACAACACCCTCCCCGTCCAAGGTGTTTACCCTCCTAATGTGTCATACACTGCCCTTGCCTGCTGTCTTTTCTGTCTTGTCTGTTTGCAAATGCTACCTCTCCTACATACTTACCTTCCCGCACATAAATATATCCCTTCCCCAACATTCCACTCTCTGCTTAAAAAACCAAAAAAGGGCATCTGTCCCATAAAAAAAATATATATATATCGCCCCATACATAGCTCTCCATTTTAGCCCCATCTACATTGCCCACAATCAATCATTACAACAATTAATCAATACAGTTTTGTGGTCCACCCCCCTCTCTCTGGGTTGTGAGGCTCCAAATTCTAAATTGTCCACAGCCTGCACAGCTGTTGCTGTACAAGAAATGGAGAGTTATGATCATTTCCTACACCCAACTTGCACATCCCTACCTACCTTTCACATGGTTTTTGCCCCTGCTTGCCCACATTTCAACACATTCCTATCACCCCTTTTTTCTTTTCTTTATTGGAAATAGCATGGGTTTAAGTGGAGCTAAGAGCCACATTGCGGTGCATCTAGTAAGCCCGCTTAAAGCTGCTTAAAACTGCTTTAATCACCTTCTGTCTTTCTGACATTTTTATGCACCTCAGCAAAATGATCACCCCTGTCAAATCTCAAACTCAGGACCCTGCCAAAAACGGCAGTGCACTAGCTTACTAGGCCACTCAGCTCTGAAGAATAGCAGATGTTTCCATACACATATCCTCAGTATCAGTGATGCACATCAGCAAAAAAACACCTTTGCCAAGTCTCAAACCCAGGACCCTAACAACTACAGCATAGTGCATTTACCCACTAGGCCACTCAGATATGAATTATAGTAGGTGTTTCCATACACATATCCAGAGTGCCAGTGACACACTGCTTGTACATATAATGGGAAAAATGACAGCATACTTGGGACTATGATGCAGACACAAAACCAGTACACAGCCAAATAAATGTTGATGGACGTACGTGAGGCCTAGGATAGCAGGTACAGTTGACAAATGCACAGACTGTTGCAGAATGTCCACAGTTGTGCCACCTACTTTTGGCAGAGTTATTACAAAGCCTATTCTGTGTACTGACAAGTCAGTACAGATCGAGATTAGAAAATCATGACAGACAGTTCAATGGCACACGTAATACCCATCCAAAGAAATATGTTCATGCCAATCTTGTGTAACAGACTGTATGCATGCATATATGTATTACAAATACACCTGCTATAGTATTGACTCAGTAGCTCAATCTGTTACATTCATAGCATGCTTTAGATTTTGCCAGACAGAGTCCTGGCTTACATTCCAGTCTGTTGCATGTTAAGTACATGCTTGTCAAAACAACAAAGAAATGAGTGAGCCCTGCAAATATAAGCAGAACTGGTTGATGCTATTATAGTCAATGCCACCCATATTTACACTTCAAAGGCCTGTAGGTTGGGACACACTTCACAAATATGTATAGGTATCCTAAATGACGCCTAACACTCTCTGGATGGCACTGTTGCACAACATATGTACCTGATGCACATGCCTCACCTGGACTATTATAGGTACTATCACCCTGGCTATGCTGTGACAACAGAGCTGACACTGATCTCTCACTAACATATACAGCTTGCTGTCCCCCAAAGTGATCACAATCCCCAGAATGACCCCTGGCCAGAATGCAGCAGCTGCAGCCTGCAACATATGCAGCAGTATGCTCAGCTACTTGCTACTGACCTACCATACCTCCCAAACATCTCTAGAACAGAGGAGCCACACAACTCCCATATATAAAGGGGTGGGGGATGGTCAAGTGAAAGGGACATGTGTCACAGTCTTCCCATACAAACATACACAGTTGAGAGACCAGCAGCTATTGCAGAAGCATGGATATTCTGATGCAAAGGATGTATGACACTCACATCAGTCTGTCCCAGGTTTTCCAGATGTCCCTATTTGAGTAGGACTGTCCTGGGATCATCAGCCCGATCCTGAGTCCCACACTGCTGGTTAAAATCCTGGTGAAACAGCCTCCGCATTGTTTTATTTTTAATTGGCCCATATGCCCGTATACAAGGCAATCAAAAAAAATCGCAAAATGGAGCTACTTCTGTTTAATGCAGAACTGCCTGATGTTCTGTATTGAAAAAAAGAGGGTCCACTGTGCAATTTTTTGATTGGTTCATATACCGGCATATGGGCCAATCAAAAATCACCAAACTTGGAGCTACTTGTGTTTTAATGCAGAACTGCTTGGTGTTCCGCATTAAAGACCTTTTTTGTTTGTTTGTTTTTTTGGTCTTCACTTAAAGTGAAGGACTTTTTTTTTTTTGTCCCTATCTGTCCCATGAGAAATCTGGCATCTCTGGTCTGTCCCCTTACTGACCTCAACCCACATTGTTAAACAGTAAACTGCCACATGATCAGAAGGTCTGTTCACAATGGCCAAACACAGAATGCCAAACTGTGGACATACCACATAAATCCAGAGAGTGGACAGTATTTTTACCTACCCTCTGTGATGCTGTAGTCCCCACACTTCCATAATGTACATCTCACAGGCCAGGAAAAGGGCCAAGACCTACATGAAGGCCTTAAATATTGCACTGCAGTGCCATACCATTGGCTAATGAAAATGCAACCCAGCTCTTCTGGATACAATTAACAAGTGTGAGCCACAGATTGGTGTAAAGGCAATCACCTGTTCATGAGCATTACCTACAAAAGGCAAGCTGCTGCCTATGGTTATCAGGTCTGAGACTTTTTTTATGAAGACAGACTCTGAGAACATAAGCATTATACTGCAGGATTTCTGCACATAAAGGAGAACAGCAATATACCAGGTATGTAATAGAAGTCCCCATATATAGGACAAAGATGGGATGCAGTTATGCGAAATAGGGATTACAACAGTAGGTCTGTAGTGCATATCTTGGAATACCATGTTGCTGTTAGTCAACTGTCCAGCACCTACAGGCTTCCCTTTCAGCTCTGTCTGCTGTGAAATACATCACAGCTCTGGCCCTCTGAGTTTCTTCAACAATGGTCAGCTCATGTATGAATGGTACTGGATTATGTTTTACACAATAGTGATAGCAAGTACTGGTGGATACAGCTGGCATATCAAATGATATACTATCAGTCATCTCCTCTAAGTCTGTGAATGTCACACAGCCTTACTTCAAACATTGTCCTGGTGTCCCTGTCTGTTTCTGATGTACTCTGGCTTAGTCATTGTGTACTCCACACCTGTATCTTATCATTTGAGAGCTATGCCTAGCATAGCTGTTGAGCCCCTACAGCAAGACAGCAGGTTATAGCCAGTATTAGTGAGGGTACACATGCCCGGCCTCAGTGACAGAGTGTACATATTGAGCATACAATGTAAGGGAATGAATACAGCACCAGATATTAATGTACCATAACTGTTTTCTGAGAGGTCTGATGTGTGACCGCCAGATTCAGTCTGGGAACAACCATTCTGTATTGTCCAACTGTTTGCTAGACATCCACATTTGTCTGCAGAGGGTCCACATATATCAGGCTCATGTACACATCCTGCAAACATCTGTGTACTGCAGATTGCCAGACACCTACAGGGAGGATACCCTACAGCACATTTTCAGTGCTATCTATCATTGGGTCACACGTTTGCAGTGCTATCTATCATTGGGTCACACACATGTTGCTGGACTGTCCCCATGCCCTTGTAGTACCACTCATCTATTTGTCAGATGGTGGCTGTATGACATGGTACTGGGATGTCGCCCATAGGGGACACAACACAGATGGAAGTGATGGGTGTGGAGTCATAAAAACACAGTCCATCACAGGGCCATAACCAGTACACCTAGGATCATATGTGGTTACTAAGCTATTGGCCCTGAGGCCCTCATAAGCCTAGCCCAGAGTTTAGCCCATGTTTATGCAAGTCAGCACCTGATGCCCCAGTCCAACAGGGACACAGGTGGTATCCCAAGGGTGTATGTACTTTTTGCCATCCAATTATCCAGGTGTCACTTAAAAAGGGGTACATAGGGTGTCTGCCTGATGTGGACAGTGTGTCCATTCCACAGCTGGGTGAGTATGTGGAAAACACATCTGACCCAACAACAACTCCTGTTGATGTCACAGATCAGGTTGAGGGCACATGTGTGGGTGGGTTACTTGAGTGGAGTTTGACTTGTGGATGTGCATCAGTCCCATCAAGGTGGAGTCCGTGATCACCTTGTATGCCAAGCAAAGGTCACTTCTGAGGAGTCTGTATGAAAACGGGTAGAGCGATAGGTATTTTAGCCTATCTGTGTATGGTAGATGTTTGAGGCCCTGGTATTTCCTGTTGAGAAACCTCTGTCGTCTCCCCAGCTGCTGCATATGCTTTGCAAGGTACATGACAAAAGGGGCATTATACTCAATAATGGGCCTTATTAGGGAAGAAAACAGGGATGTTATGACCCCCATGTCCCTGGATGAGATACCCTTACATATGAGGTGGGCCATGAAGAAGGATTTCCTTTTAAAGGAAGCAACAGGTCAAATGTCATGCTGCCATCAACCTGTGTGCCCAAATCCCTCATGACTGATTGCATGCTTAGGACGTTGTTAGTAATGTGATAATTTTTGGGGAGGTCACTCTCCCCAAAGGGGATGATGGTGCATTTTGTGGTATGCAGTCTGAGGCCATGTGTCTGGCACCACTCAAGTGTCTGTGTGACACTCTCATGGTGGATGTCCACATCATTAGGGAATTTGGTGACAGCACCCAGCATCCAGTCTTCTGCAGATGTGGTTGGCCATAGCCCACTGGTTGTGCCTTGCCCCTCAGAAGAGTAAATCACACATAGCAGACGTGCCAAGACAGAACATTGGGTTACACTGTTAGTTTTGGGCCTACTGCTTGAGGTGGCTTCCCTATATTGACTAGGTGGGTGCTGTCAGTGCACCAGTGTGCAACCCATCTGGTAAGATATGGATTGATGACTAGTTGAGAGCAAATATCTATTATGGCCAAGTGGGGAATACTGTGAAAGTCTTTGGCCAGGTCAAGGTAGGCAGTGTGCACTGTCTTTACCTCTTGTCCATGGCTTTGGTGACTGTGTCAAAGAAGTCAACCAAATGTAACAGACATGATCCCCCTTGACAAAGCCAAACTGTGTGTGATCGAGTGTGGGGAGGTCATCAATGTTCTTGTTAATGAAGTTCAAGATAATCTGTTCCATAGCCTTGCAGATCAGGCTAGTTCAACTGATGGGTCTATAATTTGTTGGAATAGTGGATGCTCCACCTTAGTGCAAAGGCATGACAGTGGGTGTCCTCCATTCAGCTAAGACTAAGGCGGTAGTCAGGCTTTGGTTGAATACAGTGTCTAATAGTGCTGCAAGTTCATGCTTGAGATCATGTAGGATGCATCCTGTGATGTGATCGGGTCCTGTGGAGGTTGTATTCCATGACTTTGAGATGGCAGTGATGATCTATTCCCTAGATATAAGGGGAAAAGGGCAGGTACCGGAGATGTCCTGATGTACTAATGGGGGGGGGGCAGGGGGTGAAGCTTTCATTGACTCTGTCAGGCAGCAAGTTTGGTATATCTACAGCACTTGAATATCTGGTGTCCTTGACCAGCACATCTGAGCAGGTCTGGGTGCTTCCTTTGAGATTGCAGACATATGTGAAGAAGGAGATATGACTGTCTGTAGTGGATGTCACAAATGTGGGCTCAGCGTTTTCTTTGCAGGATTTCAGTAGTGCTCTTATTTGCTTGTTCAGGCTAAGGAGTCGTTGCTTCATATTAGACACCTGCTCTTTCTTCATCTCGGACAGCAATATTTCACTCTTGTTATAGAGGCTAGTCATTGCAGATGTCCACCAGACAGGTTTACTTATCCTTGCAGAGGATGATGTAGTCCTGTCAGGTATACCTGACTCCATGCATCTGTACAAATACATGTATAGTGTTTTTGTGTATTTGTGGATGTTGGTGCCAGTTCCTAAAGAGGGAGATGGGGCTGTGAAGCTGCTTATTTTATCCCTCAGGTGGCTGTAATCAGCTTTGGAGATGTTTGTATGTCCAACCCTTGCTAGATGGGTATTTTGGGAGATGGTGACTGCAAATGTGATCACTTTATGGTTAGTTTTACCATGGCGGATGATACTGTAGGGAGGCTGCAGTGGTTACCCATGTTGCTTAATATCAACTCCAAGAGATCTTCACCTCATGTGCAGGTAGCAGCTAGCTGTTCCAATGTGTCTGTATTGCCAAACTATGAATCTGTGGGCATTTGTGTGCTGGCATGAGTAGTTCTTCCAATCTATGTTTGGGTACTTAAAGTCACCCAGGATCAGAGTACAGGGTCAAATCCTGATAGAGTTGAACAGGTCCATATAGGCAGAATGGGCTTCCTGGTCCCATGTGGGGGCCCATTAGCTAGCTATGATTTGAATAGGGGTCTTGGAAATGGTTAACTGCACCTGGAGTGTCTCCTGTGCATCTTACTGTTTGGCCAGCCTGGAGGTGTGTATTTCTTTCATATATAGTGAAACCTCACATCCCTTGGCTTTACTGCTCACACATTGGGATCTGACTGAAGGGGGACAATGTAAGGCTGGGGTTCTCTCGAAAGCTTTGAACCATGTGTCTGTGACTACATATATGTCAGCATTTTCCAGTGTTACGCCTGCTTGCCATGCGTGCAGATTCATGTTTAGACTCCTAGCATTTAGGAGCATGACCTTCAATTTGTGATATGTTGAAGGTTTCATGGTGGTAGTGTTAACATCACCACTTTTCCTAATAAAGGCACTATGGGGATGGCAAGAACCATGGCCAGAAGCCTGAAGGCAAAGGTGAGACAGATATTGGCCATCTCTGGCAAAGCATCGTGGTCTGTTGATCATATCATCCCAGGCTGTCAGGTACTGGATCCCCCTGGAATGGCATGAGAAACCAAGCCAATTGTTAAGATCAATCATTTCCTGATTGTATTGCGACATCATTCTGAGTGACAGCAGAATGCTGCTTAAGGCTAGGGACATACCTGCTTGGGACATATAATCAGCAGAATCAATCACATCTCACGTCATAGAGTCCAGAGAGGTATGTCTCAGGTCAGGCATGCCAACATGGACTATGACAGAGTCATAACAGTACCTGTTGTTGAGAAACAGCAGTGTGTATGTGATATGGCAGATTATGTTACCTGACAGACAAGTAACCGTGACCTTCTACATAAACAGCCTGGTGATGTGCACATCTGTGTGTCTCACAATGGAGTCTCCTATGACTAATATGTTTAATTTATGATGACACCTTAGTGGCTGTGGGACACAGGTGTGGCTATGCATGGTATGTGTTGTGCAGGGCTTTGGAGTTCATGTGTGTTTTTGCCTCAGAGGTCTCCTTTGTTTGGGGATGATTTTGTTGAGGACCTCCGCATATGTGGGCATATGTTGTGTAGGTGTGGGTGGTGTGTGAGGTGTACTGATTGTGTTGACAACCTTGTTGGTGTCAGATATGTGGGCTTGTGAGTGAGAGAGCATGGACTGTAGATTCCTAATGCCATTGCATCTCTCACAAATTGTGTTCCTTGGTGATGTTTGTAGATGGATGTCCATGTACATGAGGCAGTTACTACACTGTGTCAAGATGCCTGTATCAATCAGTCTGGCAGGGGAAACTGTAAGACATTGTCCAGCCATATTTGTCAGAATCTGAGGGAGGAAGGCCAGGGAGACCAAAAGGGTGGACTACAGCCTAGGTGTTTAAAACAAATGTAGGAGGCTTACACTACAACATACAATGTAGACAGGCCATAAACAAGCAGTAATAGGTGCAACAAAAAAGATACAGTTGAACACCTTAGGGAACATGCAGCAAGTAGGAGGAAACAGCAGGATGAGTAGGGAAATGCATGATGTATTGCCACTGTGTTGCTGATAGCCACATACATACTGTTGTGAGAGATGGCGGGGTATGACGTGGGAGTTAGTGGAGGATAGTGGTGGCAAAGGTGGATGTGCAGGGTGTGTACATAATGGAGAGCAATGTATGTTATCCTGTGACAAGTTCCCCTCTTCTTGTCTTTCAGGAGTGATGTACAGATAGAGGGACCTGCCTTTTTCTGCAGACAAGAATGAAGTTATAGTTGATGGCCTCAGACTGCATCATGCCATCCTGCTGTCACGAAGTCACCATAATCAGGAACAATGGGCTGCACTGTGGGCAGACCTTGTTGCATCAATAAATCACATTGAGCTACAGGAAAGAAGCTATGACCAGTTCCAACACCGGGCCACCGCCATGATAAAAGTTGCATGACAAAAGGTGCATGGCAAAGGACCACAGCTGTGGCCAGGAACTGTGCTTGCACTGGTGGAGGGCCTGCAACACAGCAACCACTCTCAGCCACAGAGAAGTTCCTGGCAAATCTGGATTCAGCCACCAGCTCGCAAGCATCCATCACCCCATACAGCATGGAGGTGGGTGGCACAGCTTCCACAGCAGAGGACTGTCCAGGTAAGCTTCCTGTCATCATCAATTTAATAGTGTAGCTGTCATAGTGACAGCCTCTGCATACCTGTACATGGATGTGAGGTCGTTCTGCATTTAGGTGGGGAGGTTTGTAATGCACATATGTGCACACATACTCAGAATGTCAGCAATGTGGACAGTATCACAGTTTGTACTGTACATGTTGATATATGCACATATTATCCTGTACCAATGCCACATTTGTGTTTGCTGACAATACTTCTTCCCCACAATTCCATAGGTACATCTGGTGTGGCCGGAGTCCAACATCCTGTATCCAGTGAGTGTGAAAGTGTTCTGTTATGGCTCATATATACCATAGGAATGTTAAGGGCTGTTAGTTTTTCATGGACACAACTGTTATACTTAGCCTGAGTACAATACTTGTATGTTCAGTTGTGGAGGGGTTCACTGCAGTGCATTGAATTGGTAATCACAGTAGCATATTTGCAGGAGTTGTAACAAATTTACATGTATTTTTGTGAAGGTGTATGCAGTCTACTATACAGGGTCAATAGTATGGTGGTGATGGGTTCACCATTTTTTAGGTGAAGGTCCTTCACCTACTCTGACATGTCACTTATCTCACAGGTGTATAGTACTGGCAACATTAACTGGACACAGCTGCACTGCATGTTGTTAAGGGCCTGTCTTGTCTTTGTCTGTTGTAGTCTGCATGTGTGTTGTGCATGGGATCAGTAGTAAGGTGTAGTATGTATAATGTGGTTGTGGCACCTCACCTGTATGTGTGTGTGTGTGTATAGATCAGCAGACATAATAATGCATGTATTAATGAAGTCATGTTGTCTTCCTCCTCGCAGGTGACCATGGGGGTTGGTGTCTGCCCCCCTCACAACTTGATGTCAGTGTCTCTTTGGATTCTGATGATGATAGTGGCCATAGTGAGGCACAGTTGGGGTTGTTGGGCACTGAATCTGTCCCATGGGTTGACATCCCACTTCCTCCCCCAATGTCCCCGCACACAGTCAGAATGCCCACACATACCCAGTTCCCTGTGCCCACAGATATTGGACAGTCAGAGGGTAGTGGCATTGGACAGGAGAGTGTGGTGACTATGGCATCTGTGACTGTAGACACTAACCATAGCCAGAGAGCTGGAGAGTTCCCACACAGGCAGATTGACAAGGGTGCTTGAAGGAGAAATGATGCCCATTCACCACCTGTCACAAGTGTCACATAACGAGTCACTCGATGCATGTTTCGGTCTGTCCTGGAGGCGCAGGCACAATCTGAATGCAACACCAGATGGATGCTCAGGATCAATGATGCATCACTCTCTGGAATCCATGACTCCATCCACAATATTGGTGATGCCATGCATCTTTTCTCTGATGCAGTGAACAGCACCACCATCAGCTGAGAGCCCTAGTGGCTGTGCACAATCACGCTGCCATAGTGGCAGTACCACCAGCACTACAGGACAGAGGGTGCTGTCCACACCATGGTGTGGCAGGCCATGGGTATGTGGTCCTGGGTGGACCTGTGAGGGAGACGGACACAGCAGACACCAGTCACCATCAGCAAGTAGTACCGCATCTGACCCTGGGCATGGTGGTGCCAGTTCCACTCCTGGCACAGCCAGTTCCTGTGTTCATAGCTGGAGATGGTGAACTGTACATTCTTCCAGGTACAGTCCACAGCTATCCAACATACCCTCGTGTAGGGCTACTGCATGGCTTGACTGTGTACTCGCACACACTCACACATTACTGTCACATGCAGGTCACCAACAGACATACACAGCATGTCTCCATGGCCCAGCTGACACCCCTCCAGACACACACACATGCTGTCAACTGTGTGGCACAGCCTAGGCCTTTGACAACCTCACATCACAACCTGTGCATGTGATGATACCTGTACCACATCCCCGTCATCCATACTATCGATGCAGGGACATGCAGATATGTGTCTGATGCACAGGGTGATTATAGTACATTTAATGATAGTTTGTAGTGCAGTAGTGCTATGCCCTGTAAGGTGCTGTCTTCTGGCATGTGTCATGAGTACATATCAAAGTGTATGTACCTTTGTTCCATGATGCTGCATTGGTGGTAGTATTTCTGACTGACTGTTGTCTCCCACACCTCTTTCTGTTTCTGTTCCAGGGGTCTGTGTGTCTACACAGTGGAGAGCTGCTGCAAATACAGTGTCTTAGGATGGCATGGTAACAATGCAGAAATGTGACTTTGGTAAGGTACGGCTGTATATGTGCATAGTTACCTAGGTGCGTATGTGTAGAACAGTGTGTCAGGGACAATGTGGGGAAGACAGCATAATCTTGCATGCATACATCATGACACAGCATGCTACTCTAGATACATGTCACCTGGGAGTTCATCAAGATCATAGGTTCTTATGATCTTAGGAAGTTACTAGAGTAATGGCCTTAGGGCCCTTACAAGGCTAGCCATTATTTTATCCCTATAAAGAAAATCAGTCAGCACCTGTTGCCCCTGTCAATGAGGGACACAAATGGGACCCCTGGGACAGAATTGAGATTTCCCATCCACTCATCTCAGTTGCACTTGAAGAGGGTCAGCATTGTACTTTGTTTGGTGTGTATTGGAAGTGTATTCCTGAGACAGGGGAGCCTCTGGGAGACTAACCTGTCTCTCCAGCAGGTTGTGTTGATGTCACATATCAGATTCAGGCCAGTTGTGCAGGTAATGCGTGAAGAGTTAGACTTATGAATATGAGGCAGCTGTAGAAGGGTAGTGTCCAACATTGCCTTGTAGGTATGACACAGCCCACCTCTGATCAACCTTTCCGATAACAAGTGGAGGAATAGTGATTTGAGCCTGTCTGCATGGGACAGGTTTTGGTGGGCATGGATTACCTTTGTGAGTTATTTCCATGGGCTTTCCAGTTGGTGCAGATGTCCAGATAGGTACATACCAAATGGGGAGTTGTAGTAAAATATTGGTGTACAGAGTGAGGACTATAAAGAGGCAATGACCGCCTTTTTTTCTGGATGCAATCCCTTTACCTATAAGATGAACCACATACAACTACATGATGGTTGAGTGCGAAATTGTTATCAACCTGAGTACCCAAGTCTCTCAACACGGGTTGTGTGTTTAGGGGGTTGCCATTGATATGGTAAGCAGTGGGACTGTGTCTTTCTGAATGGTATGATGATACAGTTTTTTGCATTTAGCTTGAGGCTAGGACCTTGGCACCAGTCTGTAGTTGATGTAAGACCTTCTTGCAGTATATTAACATCATTTGGGGAGTCAATGACAGACAGCACCCAACTTACAGTCATCCACAAACTTGGTTAGTACCTACAAATGGTGTTGGTGGTGGGTAAGATTCATGCCTACATACATGTGGGTTATTTAGGGGCAGCAGCTACTCACAGGGCCTCAAAATGTATACATATTGCACACACATAGCCAAGACAGACTAGGGTTGCCACCTTATCAAAGCTCAGTTTGGGACACTTTTGGTAGTAACGTGAGAGTTGGCAGGACAAACCATACCCACAGTGAGTGCAATGGACAGAACCTCACTTTTCTGAGAATATAACAGCTTATTTTTTGTAGCATTTGCCTAGATTGTGCTATTTCTCATAACATTTAGGTGGTTGTGATGTAAAATGTCTGTTTTATGCAACTATTACAATAATGTAGGAAATGTTTATTTTCCTACACTCTTTGGGCATTTATATTGTTTTAGTTGTTTTCACAGAACACACTTGGCCAAAAAAAGTCACACTACTGCAAATGGACACACACACACACACACACACACACACACACACACACACACACACACACACACACACACACACACACACACACACACAATCTGCCCTTGTTGAGAGCAGAACCCCTACCTGTCTAGTTGTATATACTATAGAGGTACATATGTATTGTATGTGCCATGGAGCTTAAGTGCTTTTGGAGTGTCTGCCACTACTGGCGCTGTTAAGGTTGCTAATGGGGGGGGGTTAACAGGTTTGTACAGGCCCTTAAATTGCAGGTGCCATGAAGCCTAAAAATATATAACCATTGCACACACACACACACACACACGGAAGACAGCCACACTGCTGTGAGGGGGTATGTTTACACATACACACACACACACACACACACACACACACACACACACACACACACACACACACACACACACACACACACACATAATTGCTGGTTTTGAGAGTAAAACCTCTACCTATCTAATTATATACACTATAGCATTACGTACTTATTGCATGTGCTATGGTGCTAATGTGTTTGGAGAGTATCTAACTGTGCTTCTAAGGTGGATGGCATTAGTAGGCCCTGAAAAGGTTGCCAGTGGGGGGGGGGGTTAACAGGCCCTTCAAATTGTGTAACCATCACACATACACACACAGGCAAAACAGCTGCACTGCTGCAAGGGGATATGCGTACACACACACACATACAGTCACAGAGTTGTCAGTTTTGGTAGCAGAACCCCTACCTCTCTAGTTACATACACTACAGTGCTACATACTTATTGCATGTGCCACAGAGCTATTGTGTCTGAAAAGTGTCTAACTGTGCTATTAAGGTGGATGACATCAGCAGGCTATGTAAAGTATGCCAATGTGGAGGTTATCAGGTATGCACAGGCCTTAAAATGCCTTAGCATTGCACACACATAGGCAAGACAGACACATTGCTGCAGGGGATATACTTACACACATGCACACACACTTATAAAGTTGCTATTAGTTGCTATTAGTGGGATTATAACCCCTATCTCTCTAGATGTATATACTGAAGTGCTACATACTTATCTCATGCATCACTGAGCTTATGTAGTTTCATGCTGTTTTAATTTCTCCAAGTTTTTTGGGTTTCTCATGACGGGAATGGACCCCATTCCTAAGTCAAAGTATGATTACAGTTCACAAAATTAGAATCGTTTCAATCTTTGATGTCAACCAGTAGTGCTCTTCACAGTGACCACAAAGTCCCCAGTAATGACTCCTTCTGCAGTTCATATGGAGTTACATGTATTGGTAATATATCTAAATACGACTGTAAATTCTTTTTTATAAGACCCGTTGCTCCTACTACTATTGGAACTGTCTGAGTATCTTTCTTTCACATTGATCTTGTTTCTGCCTGCAGATCCTGATATTTTATGACTTTGTGTCTCTCTGTACACAAGACATGTAGTCACTGGGTGTGGCAATTTCAATGACCAATGCTACTCTTGTCCTCTTTTCTTGGACCACTATATCCAGTTTTCTAGCATCTATCTTTTCAACTTTTGGTAATGGATGATCCCTAGTGATGTAGACATCTTCATTTTCTATAATGCTTTGTGGCTCATGTTTCCAGTGTTTTTGGCCACTTCAATACCATAATGTTTGCACAATCCTCAGTGCAACAGTCTCGCCACATTATTATGCCTTTCAGTATACAGTCCTTCTGTTAATAGTATGTCACAACCAGCAATGAGAAGTGCAAGTGTTTCCAATTTGATTTTACAAAACCTACATATATTTGTTTCTCCCACATGTTCAATGGACTTTATAAACCAATGTGTATGCAGCCCACTATTTTGGGTCGCCAATATTAAGCTTTCATCTCTTGGTTTGAATTTGCCTCTCCTTAACCATTCCTGTGTTCATTCCTGATCAACATGAGGTTCGTCCAGAAGATTTCTATACTTGCAACTATATTTATGCTTTTTACACATTTCTTGCCTTCTCATCTGATCCTTCACCTTATATTCTTTCTTTTGTTTTTTGGCACATTCAGTTGCTGCCTGATTTTTATCTACTTCTGGACTGATTTCTATTCCTGCTTGATGCCGATAAGCTTCTGCTAGATTAAGCAGAGGAGTCATCTTAAATTTATTCTCCTCATGTTTCAAAACTTGCACTACATTTGGGTCTTGTGAGGTCAGCAGATATGTGTGGAGTCCCATAATTGCAGATCTGTACACATAATCAATTTCAAGGAGGCCCAACCCTCTTTTGGAACAGGGAATATATAATCTTGGTATGCACTGATTTTTATAAATCATTTGGTGAGCATGAAGCATCCTTCTTGTTTTCCTATCTAATCTATCCAACATGTTTTGGGGCAAGTCAGTTACTCCAAAATTGTAAGTTAGGACAGGAAGAGCAAACTGGTTTATAGCTTGGATTTTGTTCTTAGATGTCAGTGCTGTTTTCAATATTAATTTAAGTCTTCTGAAGTATTCCTTACAAAGTTTTGTTTGCATTAGTTTATGTTTTGTTGCCGATCCTTCATCATTTCCCAAATATTTATACACTCCTTCTTGCTCAAGTTCTTTTATATCATATTCTTGTCCTAAACTGTTTTCCTGGTGTTGCAGTTTTCCTACTTTAAAGGTTGCTTTTGCACATTTATCAAGACAAATGACATTCTTATATCATCTAAAAAAGTTCTGACAACTTGCAGTTGTGCTCTCAGTTCCTCATCTGATGAGCTATACAGTTTTAAATCATCGACAAAAAGAAGATGAGAAGTCTTTACACTTTGTTGTTTTCTAGGAGCCAGATTATAGTCATGGCCTAAGCTGCTGAGTAAACAGCTTAATGGATTAAAGGCAAGGCAGAATAGTAACAGTGACAGAGAGTCACCATGAAATATCCCCCTTTGATTTTATTATCCCTGGGATAACAGTTTGTCATTTATCATGACTTAATTGCAAAGTGGTCTGCCACTGTTTTATGGTCACTGTAATCTAGTCGATAAGTGTGGGGTGTATTTTATACATTTTTAAGCACTCTTTTATCCATGAATGAGGGATACTATCAAATGCTTTTTTGTAGTCATCCATGCCATACTTAGATTCTTCCCCTTTTTACAGTTCTCCACTATGACTTTATTTAACAACAAATGATCTTTTGTCCATATGACTTTCTTTTATTGCCCTTTTCTTCTACTGCCATAATTGAGTTTTCTTCTAAGTGACTATAAACTCTGTCGCCATCAATTCCTGTGTATAGTTTATATGCCATCGGAAGGCAAGTTATGGGTCTATAATTTTTAGGGTAGCTTGCAGGTTCATTCTTAAGTAGGAGCATTGTTTTTCCTGTTGTTAGCCAGGTTGGTGTCTGTTCTGGGTGCACATATAAATAATTATTACTCATGGCTAAATCTTTGTGCAACGATGTTAATACTTTTAACCAGAAATTAGGTACTCCATCTGGGCCTGGGGTTTTCCAGTTAGAGAGGCTTTTCTTAACTTTGTTTCAATCTCTCTAGCTGTTACTTCATCCCATTTCATATCCTGTACCTTTAAACTTCTTATTCTTTCTTTTACTTCTATCCATTTAGCATCTTTATTATGTTCCACAGGATCTTCATAGATACTTTTCCAAAATGTATCTATTTCTTCTTTTTTTTGTGGTCTTTCAATTCCATTTACCTTATTTCCAAGTTTTCTGTAAAACCTTTTTTAGTCATCAATAAATTGCTTATTTTGCACTTTTCCTTTATATTTATCTTTGAATCTTCTAAGTTTTTCCAGCTGTGCGGAAATTTTTAGTTTATTTGCGACAGTGCATGATAGATCCTGATCTGTTCTAATATTGCGCATTGCTTTTATCACATCTATCTTTCTTAGTATTTTTGTTGATCTATTCCCTTTTCTATAGTTTTCTAACAGTAACAGTTCTTGTCTTAATTGTTTTATAATTTTCTCTATTCGATATTTCCATGATGGTATTCGATTTCTTCCCTTCATTTCCCTCACTGCCCTGTGTTCTTGTGGTAGAACTTTATCAGTTATTAATTTAGCTGCACAGTAATATATCCTGTTTACTTCTATTATATCACATGGATCTCTATGAACAGTCCTAATTTCTGTGTTCATTTGTTTTATCAGACTTCTGACTTTTTGGGTTTTATTAATCTTCTGCAGTCTAGTTCTTTTATTGATCTTGATATATCTGTCCATGTGTAACAAATCAAGAAATTCTTCTCTTAGCTCATTTTCTTCCAAACTGAGGGTACATCCCTTGTTTTCCAATTCCTGTGGGCATTCTATAGAAGGTTCTATAGCATCTTCCTGTGACACAGTCTCATCAATTTCATCCTGTACAATCCGTTGCTCTGTCATATGGGAAATCACTGGCCTATCACTCCTCAACATTGACTGCATCAGAGTTTCCACAATTTCTTGTTCTTGAGCTTATGTACTGTGAGAGTGTTTTAATGTGGTTCTAAGGTGGATGACATCAGCAGGCCCTGTAAAGTAAGCCAATGTGTGGGTTAACAGGTAGGCACATGCCTTAAAATGTATTAGCATTGCAAACACATAGGCAAGACAGACACACTGCTGCAAGGATATACTTTTGCACACACACACACTCACAGAGTTGCTATTGTTGGGATTATAACCCCTACCTATCTAGTTGTATAGAGTATAGTGCTACATACATCTTGCATGCACCACAGAGCTTATGTGTTTGCAGAGTGTCTGCCACTGCTGTTGGAGTGGATGAGATCAGCAGCTGTTGACAGGGAGGCCACTGCTGTGAAGGACACTAGCCAGAGGGCCATAAAATGATTAACCATTGACAGACATAGGATTGTTGGGAGTGTGTATGTTGCTGTATGTGGAATATCTACACACACACACACACACAAACACACAGACACACAGTGGTTGATGTGAGATTAGAACTCCTACCTACCTACTAAGACACACTACAGTTCACAGTACCAGTTGCATGCCTGGCAACAACTGGTGTGCAAGTGACTGCAGCACTACATCACACTATACCTTTCTGTGTGTGTGTGTGTGTCTCTCTCTCTCTCGCTCACTCCCTGTCTCTCTCTATAATATATATATATATATATATATATATATATATATATATAGAGAGAGAGAGAGAGAGATAGGTATTACCTATATATATATATATATATATATATATATATATATGTATGTATATGCATATCTATATATATATATATATATATATATATATATATATATATATATATAAAACTGCACAGATACATATATATCTTATATGTGCCACATACTGATAGATAAGGGTAATTATGTCTGATGGGGATAGGGAGAGACAGTTAGGTATACATAGCTGTCTGTATGCACATAGAGATATATTGACATCTCAGTTCTATAGGCAGATGAATCTTCAGACCTGGGCTGAAATTAGCTAAGTGTAGGAGCATGTCCAGTGTGACTGTTAGTACTTACAAGGGAACTCCTGTCCAGACCTACCTGTACTCCAGTCCAGTATCTTGTGTACTACAGCCAATTGACTACTGTATCTGATTACAAAGTCCATCACCTCCCTGATATAATGCCCATGGGATTCTCCAGCTGTTTGCTGGTCGTAATATCTGACTCATACCTAAGGTGTGTACAGACTGAACAGGGTTTTTCATCATAAGTTTGTTATGTTTTACATAGCAATGTGATTTCCTGGTACATCAGTGACAGATCATTATACACTGACATGAGGAACTGCTGACAGACATTTGAGTTACTGACTCCATACACAGCAGGGAATCCATGCTACTATACAACCTTCTCTACTCTGCAATTTCTACATTTGTCTGGCCAGTAGTTCACCCTTCTTCTTATATGTGGCCCTTTGTCATGCTTCTGCTCCTGGCTTTGTCCACAGTTGCAGATCTATGTAGTTGTAGGCATGCTGTGACTGGGGTACAAGATGTAACACTACACACAGGGTTACAGACTTCACACCTCTCACTGTACCTGTTTTGCAGGATGTCCAGCATTGTGCCCCATATGTCTGCTCTGGTACTCAAACATTTTGTGTTGTATTTGTATTATAATGCTACATGGTGCCCATACCTCTCAACCTCCTACAGCAAGAAATCTGGACAAAACCATATATAAAAGTGAGACACAGGCCTAATAATAGGGACAATTTTTTAATATTGCTCTTGCAAACTTTGAAACTTGGTAGAATAATGAGCTTTGTACTAGCATGAATTTTCTGAAGGGTATGAAGTCTGCATCTCAAATGTCTGTCATTATTTTCTAATGTCAACCTTTACTGATTTGCCACTAGTTTGCCAGAAAACTGCAATGTTATGAAAAATGGACCAGAAATATGTGGCAAAACTGTGGACATTCTGCAAAACTCTGTACATATGAGAAGTATGATGATGCCCACTGACTTGTTGTAAGTACTGACACAGTTATGTGACAGCCTTGACATCCTGCTGCTACTCAGACTAGTTACAACCTGCTGTTCTACTAGCCACCATCTATACAGCTATAGAGCTGTATACTGTCCATATCTGTGGCCCTCTGTCCCTCCATTGTTTCTGGCTTTGTCCAGCTTTCTTGCAATAACAAATAGTGACATATGTACAGTCTGTAGAACTCCTACCATAGGTGTAGCTCAGATGCAAAATGGTAGGTGCAGCTAGTCTCCAGCCATGAATACCATCAACCAAGGTAATGTACTTAGCCCACTAAGCCACCACGGCCATCAGAGAGTACAGTTTAATTCCTGACACTATCAACCACAGACATACATATCACATTGCTCCTGCATATTGTGGAAATGGAACATGTCACCAGGTTGATTAGGACAACCCTGGATTGTGCGGTCTGCTGCTATTATGTTGCAAACATGATCTTACTGCAGTTATATGGGAACACATGTGTATTAGTGGTAGGGGATTCTAGCATTGACAATCATGATTCTGTCCTATGACTTCGCTGTTTGTCATAGTGTAGTGAGTTTTGCTGCGTTGGGGCCTACTGCATTCTATGGGGTGGCCAGTATTGGGCAGAGATCTCCTGTTGTCCCACATAGCTGTCAATTGTCTGCAGGTTTCCCAGTAGCCCACTCTATTACCTAGCATACACGTGGCATGTCCATACATGTGCTACCATAGTCTAGCACTCCATACATTTGTTGTAAAGAAGAATGACTTACCTTGTGCCTGCAGCAGCTTAGATCACAGTGCTTCAGGGCTGACTCTGTCAGATGCCCACAGTACACAACCAATACATGGTAAGGTAGAGGTTGTGTGGTGTGGCTGGCAACCTTTTTACTATGTATGTGAGTTGGAGTGTGGTGTCAGTCCCTAGGTCCCTAGGATGTCAGTGCATGTGCTACGGATTGCCTCTTTGCCAAGGCCAGGGCATACTAGGCATGTCTACATTTGCCTACAGGGACAGTGCTCACGTGGTTCCTCCTTCGAGTCCCCCTGAGGCTGTGGGGACTCTGGCACTGGTGGGGGGCTGTGTGTCCCTTCCCTGTGATGTTCCTGCCACAGCTGTTTCTGCAGGATCATATTGTGTAGCATGGCACATACTGTGAACATGTGTGCACCTGTGGCTGAGGAGTACTGTAGAGCTCCACCAGATATATCAGGGAAGTGGAACCGTGACTTTAGCAGCCCAAACACATGCTCTATGATGTTCCTAGTTTGTGTGTGTGCCTCGTTATGGCATTCTTCAGGCCATACGGGATGTCCCCCCTGGCAAATGTCATGTACAGCTGTGATGTGTGCCAGATGTGGGTGTTGTGATAACTGCCAGGGCTGTAAGTGCACACATTCATGATAATGCCCTGGGCATTGCACACAACCTGGCAGTTGATGGAGTGATACCCCTTGCAGTTCATGTAGACTCTACCCTTCTCATCAGGTGGTGCTTTGATGTGCACATGAGTGCAGCCTATGGCACCCAGTACCTCAGCATAGTGGGCTACATGGTGGAAGAGATAAACATATTGCTGGGCTTCTCCTCAGGGGTGTGGAGTAAATATATGTGCTCGCTGGTATGTTTTTGCATGGCATCCAGGAAATGGTGGTGTACCCTGGATGTACATGCCTGTGAGACCCCCATCATGTTCCCAGTAGGTCTTTGAAAAGTACCTGTAGCTAGTAGTCTAAGGGCTACACATAGCTTTGTTTCTGCTGGGATGGGTTCCCCTCTGTTGGCTTTGGGTCTGAGTTGAGAACAGCAAAGCTTGGTAAGTTCTTGTAGTATGTCCCTGTCCACCTTGTAGCACAATACTATTTCCAGCTCACGTAGCTCCTGGAAGGTTACCCTGGGCCTGAACACTCTTTTCCTTCTCAGTCTAGGCCTATTGTCAGCATCAGCACCAGCACTGACCTCAGCCTCTAGCACATACAGATGCAGCAGAGCAGCAGCAACCCCTATCATTTTGTCAGTTAAAATTCCCAAGTGTGTATTCCAATGGTGCAGATTATGCGGGACAAATCAGACTGAAGGGTGTATGCATACTTTATAGTGGTGTGCTTCAGATGCAAGCCTGTGTGATTGACTGCCTATGATGCATTTCACCTGCCAGGTCTATCAATGAAGGTTTTGAATGGCCCAGTGTCAGTTGAACAGGGATTATCAGTCATTTATACTCGATTGGCTTTCCCAGGCTATTTCTTTGTATTTTTTTTTTTAATTTCTTTCACTGCTAAGCACTTGGGCATGGCGAGGAAACCAACAGCATTAGTATAAACAGTGCTCAGCAGTTTAGACACACTTAAACCGGCTAAAACATGTGCCCCGCAGCTAAACAAAGCTTAGCAGCAATGGACACCCCCCCCCCGCTTAGGTGTGCTTAGCTGAGCTCCACTCTGCTTAAACAAAGAGTGACACACCCCATTGTTATGTCAGCTACCTGAACTACTAACACCAACACAATTCTGACCTTACACGGGTTTTATCTGTGGACACAGTGGTCCATTTTTGCTATACAGTAACCCCAGATCATTTCCATACAGATCCTTGCATATTCCCTGGATACTTCACTAATCCAAGACCTGCCTCCTTAGCAACCACTGAAACCTGCCATTGTACACTATGTATGCAGGGCACTATAATGCATTATATTTGCAAATGTCTTATTTTCAGTTTTTCAATATTTATTTATTTTTTTTGCACAACGTCATGTTTACGCTTTGCTGCTTGTCCTGCAAATGTAATATGTGTATTAAAAAAATGAATATTTATAATGATTTGCATTGCGTTTTGGACTCATTGGGCATAGTTTTGGCCATTTCCATCCCTACATTGCCATATCCAATCTTTTTGGGCTTTTACAGCCCCTGTTTAATTTTATTAATTTCTGTACACGGTTACTTTCTGTGTACATTTCTGACACCAACATGCTTCCTATACGGGTACTGTGCAGCTTACTGTATTGCAAATCACCCTCACTTGCATGTATTTCAACTACTTATGAGGTGATCTGCATTCCACGGACACTTCCATGTCCGCATGCTCATGCACGTCCCTCTGCTCTGTTTACTGGATCGCTCAGCTGCCGATTTCTGTGTTGGGGCCATGCCACTATGCCTACACAGAAAATCATTCTGTGTAGGCTTTATTGAATCCCCCCCCCCCCACTATCTTTGTTAATGATTTACATGTTCTATATTGTTCACATGTTTATATGTGTGCTCTATTATAGCTCATATATTTCTGCATGTGTAATGCTGGAATTTGCATTGTATGATTGGCTCAGGTTATGGCTCAAAAAGATCTTATGCCAGTCCACTTACAACTGCTTACTAAATGACTGACTGAATTAATAGACAGCTAGATAGACAGACAGACAAATAGATAGATGGATAGATAGATAGATAGATAGATAGATAGATAGATAGATAGATAGATAGATAGATAGATAGATTGATAAAACGCCCATTCATGGTACCAAATACACATTCCACTAAGCACATGTTTACAGTTGACTGGACCTTTCATCAGCAATCACTTGGATTGTCCAGTACAGGCCACCTTTACATGCAATGTCACCTGTAAAGAAAACATCACATAGGTTAGTCCTGGTGAGCTACCTGTTGCCTGTTCACTATGACTTTATGTACTGCATCTTATCAATGTTTTCTGGCCCATATGCTTACTTTGAAGATAACCTTGCTGTATATATCACTGAGTGAATTTCCTACATAGGCTACTTTTTGCATTATATGTTCATAATGGACACTCCCAGTGTGTTTGCAATTGACATTACTGATGACACAGGCTACACTTCTGTTCAACTGGCAGAGAGTGAGGAAACATATTATGATTCCTGTACACCATCTCCTTAATGTGTTGTGTGGCACATGTAGAAATATGAGTGCAGTTTATGGTTTTGAGCATCATCAGCAGATCCCCCACCTACTGGAATGGTTGCATAGGATATGTCATTCCTAAATGTCTGTGCAGGACTAACAACAATATGGTCCAGGGTTCAAATACAGCATATGTCATTCTAAGCAGGTCTTTAATGCCATCTCATAGGCAAAAATACAGCCTCCATGGGACCCGACAATGTTTCTGGCTGCATTCTACAAGGACTCAGGCAAGAGCTCTCAGGACCATTAGGCACCCTATTCAACCAAAGCCTGAGCACTGGCTTCATCCCAGCCAAATGGAGGACAGCCACTGTCATCCCTCTACACAAAGGTGGAGGATCCACTGACCGAGGCAATTATAGGCCCATCAGTCTAACTAGCCTGATCTGCAAGGTCATGGAATGCATTATCATAGACCTTATAAAGAAGGACATTGGCAACCTCCAAACACTTAATCCAACATAATTTCATTTTGTCAAAGGGAGATCATGCCTGTTAAACTTGTTCGACTTCTTCGAAACAGTCAACAAAGACATGGATGAGGGGAAGATGGTGCACACCGCCTACCTTGACCTGGCCAAAGCCTTCAACACTATTCCCTACTCAGGCATAACAGATAAACTCTCCCAGCTAGGCATCAACCCGTATGTTACCAGATGGGTAGCTAACTGACTCACTGATAAAACCCACTCAGTCAAAACAGGGGAAGCCACCTCTAATAGTAGACCTGTAATGAGCAGTGTATTCCAAAGATCAGTCTTGAGGCCTCTGCTATTTGGGATATACTTTTCTGAGATACAAGCCAAAACCATTGGTCTGTGGCTGACCAAGTTTGCAGTTGACTGCAAGCTGGGCACTGTCTTAAATTCCCGTAGTGATGTGAATATCTTCCAAGAGGGCCTTACCCAAACTAATGACTGGTGCCAGAAGTATGACCTCAAACTGAATGCCAAGAAATGTATCATTATCCCCTTTGGGGAAAATGGCATCCCCATTAATTAGCACATTAATAACAACATACTAAGCACCCAATCAGTAGTGAGGTACTTGGGCACCCAGGTTGATAGCAACCTGAATTTTGACCACCACGTTGCCTCCATTGTACGGAAGGCTTTCTACATGGCTCATCTCATATGTAAGGGCATTTCATCCAGGAACAAGGAGGTCATAACATCCCTGTACTCCTCCCTTATCAGACCCATTATTGAGTACAGTGCCCCCTTCAGCAAGTACCCTTGTCAAGCACGTGCAGCAGCTGGAGAGACCACAGACAATCCTGACCAGGAAAATCCAGTTTCTCAAACACCTATCATATGCAGATAGACTAAAAAGCCCTGTTCCTCTACTCAGTCTTGTACAGACTGATCAGAGGTGACCTGTGTCTGACATACAAGGCTGTCTCACACCCAGCCTTGATGGAGTTGCTGCATATCCGTAAATCAATGCCCGCTCACGCAACCTGCATGCAAGCCCTCAACCTGGTCTCTGACATTAACAGAACTTGTTGGTGGAATATAATTGTGTCCCAAAGACTTCCCCATCTGTGGAATAGACTCCTTCTTCATGTCAAGCAGAGTACCTCTCTGGCTCTCTTTAAGAGGAACCAGATGACTGGATGGGAAACAGAAAATATACCCCTGGGATTCCACCTGTGTCCCTACTGGACAGGGGAAACAGGTGCTAACTTTGTGGAAACATGGGTGAAATTCTTGGCTAGGCTTATAAGGGCGCCTGGGCCAATAGCCTAGTATCATCTTATGAACCTATGAACCTATGAGATGTACTGAAGAATGGGATGTATTCCTCCATATGTAACAGTTTGTCATTGATGACTTCATCTGGTATGCTTTATACAACTTACTGAGACATGCCCATCATGCCACACATGGAACATTGAAACAACCTCATTGAACAGTGGGACAGGCCTACTTATCAGGACTTTTAGGTTAAGGAGCACATTTCACATACCACAGTTAGTGATCAGCATGCTGCTATCTGTCCTGTACTTGTCAAAGAGCTCTTCATCAGTTTGCATTGCAGATCTGCCTTGCATGGAATTGCCAGCATTTGCATGGCATGAGCAGATGTGCAACATGTGCATTCACTGTATCTCATTAGTGTGCCATTGCCAGAACATGCTTCTGTGTTGGCCCTACACTTTTTTTCCTTTTTTAAAGCTCTACATGCTAGAATAGTGTGGTCTGTACCTCCTACTATTATACAAATATATATAATTTCTATGAACTGATCAAAGCTTGAAAACACCCATAGCCACACCTCATTAATATTCATTAGTATACTTTCTTCTCATGCTATGGTGACTGCCTGAGTCCACATAAGTATATCAGCATAAGTATGTTTTAACAACCATACATTTTTGAAAACTGGATGCCTCAATTTATGCATTTCTCTACATACGTATTTGTGAAGGCTTGAGGAATTTCACTCATGAATCTGCAGAAAATAACTCTAACAATGCACAAAAAGTGAGATACTACTGTCTCTTTCCTTAGTCCAGGAGCACACAACTATGTGACCTTGGGTAAGGATTTAAGGATAATATTTTATCATTCTGGAAAGACTATGTACATTTACATAAGTTACTGCTACCTGCACACATTACAGAACTTTTTTGGAACTGTCGCATTACACTAAAGCACTGGCTTGTGACTCCAGACATTTAACAGATATGAAGCTAAAGCTGCAGTTAGAAATCCAGCAAAGCTGTGTAAAGAAGTGATAGTATTGTGGCTACTGGGTAGCACATTCATCTGAAATCTGAACATAATTCCTAATTGTTGAATTGAGACAGTTTTAGGGGGGCTCAGTTGATCTGCTGTTAGGGTTTTAGCCTCATGTAGCTTGGCTTTTCAGTTTAGTTACTGCTGCATGGAATTACGTACAGAGTATGCATGTGTTCTTTGTGTCCACCTGAATTTTCATTGGATACTCTTTTTTTCTCTCACATTCCAAAGATATGCTGGAGGTGAATTGCCAATCCTGTTGTAAGTGATGATTTAATAAAGATGTTTCTTATTTAAAAAAGGGGGGGGGGTTGAATAATTTATGTAATGTTGCTTAGGTTATAGGATATATAGCAATATACTGTATGTAATGTATAATGTTTGTAAAAATGAATATGTTAATACAGTTTGATTACGTTTATATAAATGTAAATTTGCCTATGTCATAAGTGATAATTCAAAAAAGGTGTTTAAAAAATCCTATAGATTGCTCATATGTATGCATAGTATGCGTGTGTGTGTGTGTGTGTGTGTGTGTGTGTGTGTGTGTGTGTGTGTGTGTGTGTGTGTGTGCAAATAAAAAGACAGGACAGCTTTTATAGTTATGTGCATTTTCTGCCATTATGAGTAATCCAGAAACCATATTGTTGTCACAGAAGCTAACATTTATGTTTGAAAATCATATTTCTGTCCCTCAGAATTTCCAGTATCATGTTTGTGGTAAAGCAAAAGGCCAGATAACTATAAGATAAGTTCTTCAACTCTCTCTTCTGGCAGCACTGACAGATTTTCCAATTTTCTTGTGTCAAAGAATTCAATAGGATGGATGCAAAATACGTAGCTTATGACAGCTTGACTGAACAAATCATGTATAATGTGCAATTTTTGCCAGAATGAGACTTATGACAAATGTGGAGCTGAATATACATTTGCCTGTATATTACACTAAGTTATTAATTTAATTAATGTCCTGCTTCATTTAATTTCCTTTCAAGCTGGATCTATACCAAGGAAAAGTGGCTGGAACAGACTTTGCTGCTAAAAATCTTCACAAACCTGTTGGTGATTTTCTATTTAGCAAAAATGCAGATTCTATCTCAGAATGGTGCTGTTTCATCATGGTTTTGCTGAGCACTGCGTAACTCAGCAGGTATTAAATTATCTGGTAAATTCAAATATGTTTTGCACAACCGGTTTTTATCTTTTTATGAAATCAAGTGTTGAGCATGTGGAAATGTGTTAAGATGAAAAAAACTGTAGATTTATAGCTTTCAATAAATCCACTTAAGAATCTCATTCTGCATTACCTTTCCTATTTAGACTCGAGTGGTCGTTTTAATGCAGTAGCTTCCATGCATCAAAACAAGTGAAAGGCATTAATGGATCACCGTGTTTCAAAGTCACACATCTTTCTGCATATTAAAGAGGTCCATCAATACCAAGAAATCTTTTGAAGAAGAAATGCCAACTATAAAATGTCACAAAGCATTAAATTAATTGTGAAATCATACTTTTGCTTGGGCAGGAAAAAATCTCAGCAGCTGACATTCATCAGTCACATTGCTTCTGCCTCTTGCATTAGTTATTACTAGCTGCTGGGAGCCCATAGTATATAATTTCCCCTCTTCTGGTCAGCAAGCAGGCTGTACAGAGGAAGATGTCTTTATGCTCAAACTGTTGTTCATTTGCATCAAGAACAACGTCTTTATAATAAGGATGTCACTCAGGATGAACGCTCTCCAGGAATGCTTACCAAATGCTATTTTTTTTATTTATTTGAGTGGCCCTCATTACATGCACCTTATTACTGCTGTAGTGCAGGCACTTTAGCATTTCCTCTTTGCATTTTGAGTAACTAGTCCACTTTGGTTTCTTTTGCTTTTTGATGATAAATGTTCTTAATATAGCAATGTCTAGCACAGTCTATTTGCCTACTGCAGCTCTTCAAACAAGTGAAATTATTTCTAATGTGATGCCTTTTTCCTTATGAAAATAACAGAATGGAACCTTTCTCAGTTAAGTGCCTGGAGGATCTTTAATGCACGGTACCATGACATTTCAACTCTGGTACTGTCATATTTATTAATATTTTATTTCACTAAATATGCCTATGTCTCTTTTCAGGGTATGATTTAGCAGTATTGTCTTGTTAAGTATTTTCCTCAGTCAATCACAGACAATGATAGGCTGAAACTCATTACTAAGCTAATAGTCTTAATCGTCTTTTTAAACTGCCAAACCACTATTGTGTTGCATTCTCCTGAATCTTGTTTATTATGGTCTAATGAATTTTTACATTAAGCCTTTTAATTAATATTCAGGAAATGGTAGACTTGGGAGGATAAAAATCTAGTACTGTACTAACAAAACTGATTATGTTTTGCAGTAGTAATACTATAAGTTGCTTTTCTTAGAAATTGGTACAACTAAGAGGACTTTGCATTGTCAGTTTCAGCTATAGTAAATTAATATCCAGGCAAAGAGAACTGTTAGTTCAGATACCTTGATACAACATCTCCAAAATAATTTAATGAATGAGGACCAAATGCATTGATACATGTATTCATTTGTGAAACAAGAGCATAGGTAGGTTATGTTCCCATTTACAGATTTGATCCAGAGTCACATGTACAGTGATGGTGCCACTTAATAATTTGCAAACCATTAGTTAACTGGTCTACAGGCTTATTAGTTAACTGGTCTACAGGCTCCAGTAATGGTTAAGGAGGCATCAATAACAGAGGGAATAAGTAATCCATTTGCAAAAATACAACTGTGTGCACATACATTATGCTATATCAGTGGCATATGATTTGTGAATGCCTGGAAATATACAAGATTCAAAGATTCAAGTCATTGCAGAGTTTAATTTGCAGATGATTGATTGGCCACATGCCACACATATCTGTATACAATTCACATGCGTTTATTGAAAGTGTTCAGTAGGTCAGCTACTAATCAGCAAGACAGTGATGATAATCTGTACAGGTTTCAGTATATCAGCTTATGCAAATATAATGAAATAGGAATGATTAGTCAGCCACTGTGGAGCTCCTGATATATCTTTATATTAAGGTGTTTAAGTTTTAGCAGAAACACAAGTGGAAAGGTTATACTTACAGTCTGTACAATCTGCCAGGATTGGAGGAAGTTGTTATGGCCAAGATAGCACTAAACAATTTTGAATGTTTATTTATTTATTTATTTTACATTTGTTTACTGGGGAAGTCCGACTGGACATAGCTGTCTGTTTTCAGTGGAGAAAAGCTCCAGAACAGTAGTTAATGATACTATACACATACATAAAATATTTACATGTGCATAGTGGTTTAAACACATAATTACAAGTTATAACAGAAAGTAACAAATGACTGTATGATCATACATAAGATATTTACATAAGCATAGTGAGTTTGACATGCAATTAAGATGTATAGGAGGTAGTAACATATGATAGTATGTACATTCAGTTTATTTAGTAAGAATAATTATGAAAATGTTGTAAAGATAAAAGAAGAAAGTAAAAAGAAAAAATACTGACCAGTTCGTCTATGAGGTGGAAGTTTTTTCAGCTTAAGCTAGGGGAGAGTTAGTGGGTTTGGGAAGGGACAGAGAGGAGTAGGTGGCTGAGAGATGGTATCTAAAGTGTGATAAGATATAGTGCATGTGTGGGAGTTTTCCAGAAGAGGTAGGGTAATGGATAGGGGAAGGAATTAGAATATGTCAGCCAGGTGCTAGGCAGTTGCATGTCTAGAAGTTGTTAAGGTAGGAAGTAAGCTGTTTTTTGAAGATGATTTTGTTAGACTGTAACCTGATTTCTAGTGGTATGGAGCTCCAAGTCTTAGCAATGTGAGTCACCAGAGCTGTAATGGGTTTTGGAGATTGCGATTAATGCCTTGTTAGTGGATTTTAGTTCTCGGTTATTGGAATAGAGGGTTATAAGGTCTTGTAGGGTTGGAGTTTTGTCAGGTTGGTACAATATTTGATGAACTAGAATAAGTTGGCTTTGGACTAAGATGTTTGGGAGTTTCAGCCAGGAGAGTTGTTTTAGGGCTTGACAGTGGTGGGTGTGATAGGAGGAGTTTGCGGCAAATTTTGCTATTTTGTTGTAGCATGCTGATAGGTTGTTTAAATCACTCTTGATTAGTCAGCCACTGTGAAGCCTTTGATATATTTTTATACTAAGCTGTGTAAGTTTTAGCAGAAACACAAAATTGATAGCATACAGTCTGTACAGAAAGACAATTAGTGCAAAGTATGGTTGGTGACCACAAGAAAAGCAGGAAGAACAAGCAATTGCTATTAAAAGCACATTTTTTCAATACTTACATTTACCATGGAACTAAAAACATGCATGCTTTCACCCTATAAAAATACTGAAAGGACTTAATTAGAGCTACATACTATCCATGACCATGTACTTAACAATCTAAAGTGTGATCTCATGAAATGGCATAGTTCATTGAATAATTCATTTAAAATACATTTTACATGGCAATACATTATAAAAAATGTAAATGTTTATAACAAGATTTTTATAAAATAATGACTAATAAAATACCATAACATACCATATATATATATATATATATATATATATATATATATATATATATATATATATATATATATATATATATATATATATATATATATATATATATATATATACACACACACACACACACATATATATATATATATATATATATATATATATATATATAAATAAAATACTAATAATCATAAAGTAACATTTTATTTATCATTTAGCTGCTTTTGTTTTTAAAACTAGAAAAATAAAAATAGAGACACATTGGCAAATGAGTGTGGTTCTAAATATAGGCTCCAACTAGCTGTAGGACTTGGACATGAGAATGGTTGTAGTAAAGCAGATCATACTACTACTAGAACTGTAAATGATTCTAATCAATCGTTATCACAAAATAAGAAATCTGAGAGACCTTCTATTTTACAATATAACATGCATTAAAATATGATGAAAAATATCATTAAAAAGGTGGACCATTTTTAAGGCTAGTGACCACATTTTTGGTATAGTAGACAAAGAACCACACTTTGTTTATAACATTTGTAACAACTTAAAAATGCTATTGGAATGATCAAATAAAGATGGAAATGGTAGGCTGTTATAGTAACGTAGTAAGTGTAGTATATGTAGACAGTGCAGCTTAGTCCTGATGTTGATAATCTGGTTTTATTTGTCTCTATGACAACAAAAGTTACTTTCCATAGTGGCAGTTGTGGTTCTTCAGGTCTTTTCTGTTTAGCTAAATGTTCAAATTGTCATTCATTTTACATAGCCAAGACTGAATGATCTCTCAGGAAAAGGAGTTACAAACATCATTATGGCATGGTAAGTAGTAAAATAACACACAATACAAACACCCACTTACTTTCCCAGGATTACAATTTATTTATTTATTTTTATTTGGGATCTTAGAAGGTATTGTTGTAAAGTCTAGAGGTGGTGCTTGGCAATGTGAGTACAACAAGTTAATTTGGCATCTCAGACTCAGTGAGACCATATCAACAGGACCTAATGTAAATGTGCCTATTTTTCCAGTTTTGAAACTGAGAACAGCTAAGTAATAAATTAAATGTTATTTTATGAATATTACTATTATACATATATTGTACTTGAATTTTTATGGTGCTTTATTAGGTATCATTTTGCAAAATTATGTTTGAATGTAATCAGTTTATTAATTAACATTTATTTTATTTTTCACTGATTCTTTAACATCATTATAAACATTTACATGTGTTTTATTTTTCCTGTTATGCATTGGCAAGTAAAATGTATCTTGAATAAATTATTTATTGAAATATGCCATATCACATGATCACATTTTAGGTTTTTAGGCACATAATCATGGATAGTACATAGTCCTGATAAGTCCTTTCAGCATGTTTATAGGACAAAAGTGAGAGTGTTTTTAATTTCATGCTAAACGTGGCTATTAAATAATGTGCGTTTAATAGCAATTGGTTGTTTTCCTCATTTTCTTTGTGGCTGCCAACCATATATTGCACTAATTGTTTGGTTATTTGTGACTTTGGAGATGCAATACACTATTCTTACTTTGGTTTGGAGTCCTGCATAGTGGTTGGTTCGGTATGTTTCATAGAATCACCTAGTGGAAGTCAACCTCTTTTTATGTCTGCTGGAGCCACACTGATGACAAACAGAGGAAACATAGATTTGAAATGACTGACAGGAGAACTAACTTAATTGATTAACTTGCTTTTACCATTCTCCTTGCCTTTCATGACTAACCCCTGGATTGTGAATCCACAAACAGGCAATATGGAAATTATTGATAACAAAGGCAACTTGTTTTTAACTTTGAACCAAAATGTATGGACAACTCTGGTCTTGGTAAACCAGTGGATTTAACAACAGTTGGAACATCAGAAAATGTGTTTGTTTTATACAAAAATGGAAAGCCAAATAACTGTGGCAACCTGATTGTCACAGGCAACATGGTACCTGGTACTTCTATTGTCCTTATGGCTGATGATGCAGCTTTTGACTCTGCATGCAATGGTGTTCAAATGACAGATCATGTTTCCAAGCAACACTTCTTGATTTTTACTGTCTGGATAAATAAGAAACACACTTTTTAGACATGAATGTAATTGTGGATAATTATTAGATGTGTCAATCAATAACTTTTTAAAGAAGGTATCAAAACTGCAATATTTGCCACTGGCAATGCTTTTTTATTGGAAAGACTGAGACTTAAAAGGGTACCTAAGGGGTTAAGGTACTCCAAATTTCAAAATAGTATTGATTTAGATTATGCTTTCTACAAATAACTTATCAAACTATTTAATCAACAAGGGTTGGAATTAGTTCAGTCAATTACTAAGCATACTGATTTATGATAATTTATTATCTATTATTATTTTTAGTAGAAGTGGTAGTAGTAGTAGTAGTAGTAGTAGTAATATTTTGACGATAGGAGGTACTGCCAGCCATGGCTGGAGAAATAGGGCAATGGATTTGTAACATATGCCAGCACAGCTAGCTGGAATTTTGTAAATAATTATATGTCATTTGTATATCAAACTGATTTGTACAGATGTTTGTGCTGAAAATGTATCTGTGAGATTTGCTTGTGTTAAAATGCATCAACAGTGTGCCCTGCTGGAAATAAAAGAGATGTATATGCATTATTGTGACTGTTTAAATGAATACATTGTAACAGCATATACTGGGAGTGAAGAGGTTAATCTTAATCCACCTGACTTTGCAAAATATTGCTGAAATTAAATTACATTATGGGTTAAACCATAAAGATGTTACTCCACAGTTTTGAAGTGAGCCAGAAACACAATGTTTGTACTAGAGAATAGTTGGTAGCTTCTCTAGGAAAAGTGAAATAGTTTCGTGGTTTTATGACTGCCAGCAGCTGCACCACATCTGAGCAAAGCTCTATCTGTATGTTAGTGATAGCATGGGAAACAGAGTCAGATAACCAGATGTATGTGATGTCATTCTGTACACAAATAATGTTTTAATATTAGAGGAGACTGAAGTCTCATCAGAATTCTGTATTCTGTCTTGGACCTGACAACAAGAACCACTTACCCATCTTACCTTGCTCTATTGATTAAGTAAGAACAGTAATTCTTTTAGTCAATCAGGAATAGATAGTGAGATTAGCTAAATACTGTTTTTCTGTAACTGTGTAAAACTTTCCATTGGTGTTATTTTTAATATTCACTGTGACAGAAATGTTGGTGTTTTCTGTAAATAGATATTTAGTATTTCATGTTCTTTTATTATTTATTATTAAATATATTTAAACTTTTCACTGTGGCTGGCCCTTTTTTTTTAGAAACTATTTAATCTTTGAGAGTATTTACATGTATTTATTTGCTGATAACTGTGGCCACTCCTGAGACCTTGCTGTTTGTTCATCATTACCATTTGTATTAATATTAATTTCACTCAATATAATTGGGTACCCTTATAAGAGCCTTAGGTAGCCTTTGTAGTGACTGGTGACAGTGAAACTACTTTATAGTCTGGGCAAAGCTGGTAGAGCAGGTAATATGTGCCAGCCTTTCCCAGGTGTGTGCGTGTGTGTGTGTGTGTGTGTGTGTGTGTGTGTGTGTGTGTGTGTGTGTGTGTGTGTGTGTGTGTGTGTGTGTGTGTGTGTGTGTGTGTGTGTGAAAATTAAGTCTCAAAAGGTGTGTGTGTATGTCAGCTACTTGGGCAGGGACACAAATCACTGGTTTCACAGAGAGAGTGGTGGAGGACTTGGCTTGGGAACTTGGCTGAGGACCTAACTTTGAAATCTGTGCCAGTAGGGAGTCTTACTGGGGACCTAGAGAGAGACAGACACAGTGAAATGCAGACCCCAGGTTGTCTGTGTTCCCTGTGTGCTCTTAAGGGAAATTGTGCTTGATGCAGAGAGGCCTGCATCTGGAGCTACTGAGTTTATCCATTTGTATTCCAAGTGAACATTCCTCTACAGTGTCAGTGGTGAGGATTCAGGGTCCTTGACTACTGTCCTAGAGTTGGGATGTTACATATTGGTGAGCAGTGGTGTGGATATTGAACTGCTGTAGGCTGTAAGCAGTTGTCACTAAAAGTGTACTCTCAAGCAGCCAGAAGGTGAACATTCAGAGTTTCATTCCATAACAGTTCAATTAATTAATTAATGAATTAATTTATTTATTTATTTATTTATTTTTGTTTGTTAGTTTAATCAGGTAAAGCAGGCAAGGTTATCAGCAGAGAATTATAGCAAGCTGACAAAGAACCAGTTAGCCAAGGTGGGTGAAGCCAAAGGGCTGGTGCATGCCAATCTGACTAAAAAGGAAATGATTTCAACCTTAGTCACAGCTCAGACCAGCATCCAGGGGGATAACCAGTTTGGTGATGGGAATTTGCAACCCTCAGAAACAGGAAAATTCAACTTTTCCTCAGAGGGATTAACAATCTGTCTGGAGTTAAACAGAATTGAACTGGAGGCCAAACTTATGGAATTAGTATCAGCATAGAGACAGCAGCATTTCGAGGCTGAAGAAAATGAGAAGCCACGTTAACATGAGAGGGAGATGCTGACTCTTTTCCAGGGTCATGGAGGTAATGGGGAAGGGAATAACCAAACCCCAGAAGCAATAAAGGTTAGTACATTTTTTCCACAATTTACAGAGGTGATAATTTTGATAGTTTTATTCATATATCTGAAAAAGTATGTAAACAGTATAATGTTGTCCAAGGGCTCTAGGTGCAGTTCCTGACCCCCTTACTCCATGGTAAAACTGTAAATGCTGTTTCTAAATTGTCTGATATTGATTGTGTAAACTATGAAATAGTCAAGAAATGTTTGCTTGAATGCTTTAAGTTAACCCCTGAAGCTTACAGAAAAGAGCTTTGTGAGCATAGACACAAGGCAGATGAAAGTGTGTGCGATTAAATTGCTGAGTTAAGTGCTTGTTTTCATAGGTGGGTCAGTGGGTGTCAGGTCATCACTTTTGAAGGGCTGAAAGACCTTTTGGTGAAGGAACAAGCCCTTAGCACTTTGCCTGGTTATATAAGAATCTGGTTGGCAAACCAAGAGGGCAATTCTGCAGATGAGCTGGTGATAAAGAGATTTCTCTACTTAGCAAGTGGGGCATCACTGCGCAGGAAAGGGATACCCAGTACTGCACATGGATATAAAGGAACTCATAGTAGACAGCTTAATTTGCCCCAACTGAGTCCACCAGTAACAGGGGAGGCCATTAGTTCAGGAGCATGGCCAGGATCAAAGGTTAAGTGCTTTAAATGTAACCAGAGGGACCATGTAGCCTATAGATGTCCATGGAGGTTAGGTGGGGAACAAAAGGTGGTGGAGCCAGCAAGTGGGAATAACAGGATGGCAGTGGTAAGTTGTCCGGAGACAACAGACGTACCAAACTATCATCAGAGGTTATAGCCTATCTTGGTGGAAGGAAAACAGGTTACTGCTAAGAGAGACAGAGCTGCTGACATAACCATTGTGAAGCCTGCAATGGTTAAAGAGGACCAATGCTTGCTTGGGCAGTCCACTCCTGTCAGAGCTTTAGGAGGGACCCCATTCCAAATGCCTTTGGTCAGGGTTCACCTTGCCTGGGAAGATGGAAAAGGAAGCAAGCAAGTAGGAGTGTTTGAGGATATTCCTGCAGATGACTTGATAGGGAATGATTTTGATAATGCAGTACCTTGTGTGCATACAGTTACATGCAGTCAGGCTTAGAGACAGGCATGTGAGTCTGGTAACCTGGGTGAGACACAGACAGATGTCATACCTAAAGCCAGAATTGGTGAGGTGGCTATTTTCAGGGAGGGAGCTACCCTTTAGCGGTGAGACTAAAGGTGCCACAGCTGCTTGTAGGTACTGATGTTCCCTTAGACAGAGTGACTGCAAGGGCAGAGGTGAGTGGTAGATCCTAGGCTGACAGTGAAGCACCACTCTCAGAAGATACCCGACTTCCTGTGGTAGAGGAGCTGGGAATAGTCACAAAAGTGGAGCTGAAACAGTCTCGGCTCTCAGACCCTACACTAAGAGGCTTGAGGGAGGTAGCTAGGGAGGCACGTGTTTCTCAAGGAAAATAGGAGTCTGTGTACTGGAACAAAGGGTTACTGTACAGAGAGTAGACTCCTGAGAAAGGGCTAGAGGGTGAGGTAATACAGCAGTTGGTAGCACCTAGAGCCTACCATCTGGCACTTCTAGCCATAGCCCATACCATTTCTTTTGCAGGCCGTATGGGCATAAAGCATACCAAGAGACGTATTATGCAGAACTTTTACTGGTCTGGGAATGGAGGAGATGCTTTTGCCTGTGATTGAGAAGCCATTTCAGAGGGTAGCTATGGATATTGTGGGGTCTCTGAGTACCCCAAGCTCCACACTGAAGAAATATATCCTGATGGTAGTAGATCATAATGGACCTCATAAATAAAGACATAGGGAATTTGCAGACTTTGGATCCATCCCAGTTTGGCTTTGTCAAAGGCAGATCATGCCTTCTAAACTTGGTTGACTTTTTCGAAACAGTCACCAAAGCCATTGATGAGGGAAAGGCAGTCCATACAGCCTACCTCGATCTGGCGAAGGCCTTCGATACAATACCCCACTCGGGTGTCATTGAAAAACTCATCAGCTTAAATGTTAACCCATACATCACAAGATGGGTTGCAAACTGGCTGAGTGACAGAACCCACAGGGTCAGAGTTGCTGGCGCCATGTCAGACTCAAAGCCTGTCACAAGTGGTGTACCACAGGGCTCAGTCCTGGGCCCACTCTTGTTTGGCATCTACTTTTCCGAGTACAAGCAAACACAGGAGGGTTATGGCTGACAAAGTTTGCAGATGACTACAAACTGGGCCATAGTAGAAAACACATCTGACACAGATATCCTTCAGAAGGGTCTCACAGAAACGGATAACTGGTGCCAGAGCCATGGCCTAAAGTTAAATGCCAAAAATGCATAGTCATACCCTTCAGGAAAACAAGGTTACCCCTAGCTACCAAATAGGTGGCAATCCACTGAGCACAGAAGAAGTTATCAGGGACCTGGGGACCCAGGTTGATAGTAGTCTGTCATTCGACACCCATGTAGCTAAAGTAGTTAGGAAGACCTTCTACATTGCCCACCTTATCATGAAGGGATTCTCATCTAGATCAAGGGAGGTCATAGTCTCCTATACTCATCACTCATCAGACCAATGATTGAGTACAATGCCCCATTCGAATGTATCTGACCCGACACTTGCAGCAGCTGGAGAGGCCACAAAAGTTCCTCACCAAAAGGATAAAGGGTCTCAAACATCTGTCCTATGCTGCCCGACTGAAAGAACTCCAGATCTATTCAGTCGCCACCGCTTGCTCAGAGGTGACCTTTGCCTAACATACAAGGCCATGTCAAACCCAGATTTGATGAATATGCTTCACCTCAAAAAATCTAGATCCGTCAGAGCCACAAGGGCGGGAGACTTAAACCTCGACACGGCTATTAATAGGACGTGCTGGAGGGATAGATTCATCACCCAAAGACTCCCTATGCTGTGGAATAAAATCCCGGTATATGTGAGGCAGAGCACCTCACTGGCCTTGTTCAAGAGAAATCTTGACCAATGGATGGGAGATCACAGATATACCCCAGGGATTACCTCAGTGTCACTGCTCAACAGAGACACAGCAAAATAATGGGTATAGTTCCCCATACTAAAGGGGTGGCGTAAGCCACAAAACTATGAGCTAGGCTTGTAAATGCCCTCGGGCAGATAGCCTAGTATGAACCTATGAACCTATGAACCTATAAGATACCCTGATGCATGGGCTCTGTGCTCTATTGAGGCAAAAAAGGTGGCACTTGCTTTGTTAGTGATTTTCAGTAGGGTAGGTTTTCCAAGAGAAATACTAACTGATAGAGGTTCCAGTTTGTGCCAGTTTCATGTCAGACCTGCTGGCTTGTCTGTGGAAGCACTGTGAAGTGAAGTACCTAAAGACCACTCCCAACATCCCCAGACTAATGGTCATGTGGAGAGGTTACACTCTACACTCAAGACCATACTATGGGCATTTGCAGACCAGTTGAAAAGAGAGTGGGACAAATATTTGCACCATATACTGTTTGCTTACAGAGTGGTACCCCAGGAATCCACAGTTTTTTAATATACTATTTGCTATTATTTTCACTCTTCTATAATCAGCCATTGACATTTTTATTTTTACAATTGGATTCACTTTATGATTCACTTTTATGAGCCCAACCCTTTTTCCCATTAGAAAAATGTTATTTTTTAACATCAGTAGGGGTCCTTTATTAAATACATTGCTTACATTATTCACGTATAATACACTATTTACTATAATTTATACTCTTCTATAATCATCTATTTACATTTTCATCTTTACAATTATTTATTTATTTATTTATTTTACATTTGTTAACCGGGGGTGTCTGACTGAGCCGAAAAGGCCCTTTTTCAGCAGAGGCCCGGGGAGAAAAGCTCCACAAAGAAAAATTACAGACACATTTAGTTATTTAGACATGATCAGTATACACACAAATTACAAGAGACATGTTTTTACAGTGGTATGCAGCACAAACAGTTACAGTGGAGAGAACAATCAAAAAAATATTAATTTTAAAAATAAAGGTAAGTAATAGATTTGTGGTGTACGGCTGAACTTTGGAACGTAGGTAGAATACATACATAGTACACAGGTACAGTACATGCATTGTAGATTAGCCAGTGTTTGTGAGTAAGATTGTAATTGCTCTAGATTTAGTATGTATATGTTATCCGCTTTCACTAGCCTGGGGAGCAATCATGGCACTGCCAACTTTGCTTGAGATGTTGCCTGATGAGGTCTTTAAAGGAGGCTTTGGATGATGTGTTTTGAATGCTAGTAGGGACAGAGTTCCATTTTTTAGCCACCAAACAACTATATAGTGCATCTCCAAAGCTATTGTAGCTGTTGGTGACTTCTAGTAGTAGTTTGCTTGATGATCTAAGAGGCCTTTTGGCTGAGTGATGTTGTACTAGGTTTTGAGGGCAGGACACTTATTGGGGAGGTAATAGATAGAATGACAGAGGCAGAGCTGATTGTAGGTTAGGAGGTTGGGCAGTTCAAGCCAGTGGAGCTGTCTCAAAGCAGTACAGTGATGAGTTCTATATGAGCAATTTGCAGCAAAGTGGGCAATTCTGTTATAGCAAGCTTCCATTTTGCTTAGTTCAGTTTTGTTGAGATTAGTCAGAATGGGAGATGCATAGAGTAGGGTGGATAGAAGTTGGGAGCGAGCAATGGCTGATCTTGTGTTGTTGGTAAGAAATGGTTTGATACGGTAGAGTGACCCCAGTTTGGCATGTACTTTTTTAATAGTTAAGTTCAGATGACTATCATATTTTAGGTGGGAGTCTACAGTTATTCCCAATAGCTTAGCCTGTGCCACTGGAGCAATTGGAGTAGCATTTGTGGAGTAGATAGTGAATTGACGGTTAGTGTTTTTGTTAGAACTGGTTATAATCATAAGCTGAGTTTTCTTTGGATTGAGGATAAGATGGGCTTTGGTAAGGTAGTTTTCAACATCAGAGAATGCTTGTTTGCAGGAGGGTGGGAATGTTTTGTGCAGCACAGATTAAGGTAGTGTCATCTGCATACTGAATTATAGATGCATGCTGTGTGGAGGTATGGAGGTCATTTGTGAAGACTGTGAATAGTAGTGGTCCTAAGATAGAACCCTGTGGGACTCCTATAGTTATGGGCAGCTGAGGAGAGAGAGAATTTTCCCATTTCACAGCTTGGTACCTGTCAGTTAAGTAACTTTGGAACCAGGTAAGAGTGGAATTAGATAGATGATATTGGTTTAGTTTGTTTAGCAGGATTTGGTGTGAGACTGTGTCAAATGCTTTGGACATATCCAAAAAAAGGGTTGACACTTGCAGGCCTTCATTTTTGAGACGGTTTACTGTGTCTGTGAAGCAGAGGAGAGCTGTAGTGGTACTATGGGCAGGTCTGAAACCATGCTGAGAAGGTGACAGGATGTTGCAGTCTAGGAGACAGTTTAGCATCTGGGTATGGATGCATTTTTCTAGGATTTTGGCCAGGGGGGGGAGTAAAGCAATGGGTCTGTAGTTATTAAGTTCAGTGGAGGTCCCGCCTTTATGTATGGGTGTAATATAGGATATTTTCCAGAGTTTGGGCACATAGTTTTCAACAATTGATCTGTTTATGAGAGTGGAGACTGGGATAGCAATAGCATCTGCTGTGAGTTTCAAGAAATAGCTGGGGAGTAGGTTGGCTGCTGTTGATGAGGTTTTTAGTTTGGAGAGCATGCTTTTGATTGAAGTGGTGGAAACTGTTTTGAGGTAAAGCTTGTATTAGTGTTATTTGTGTTGGGGGGATAGTGAGGAAGGAACTGTCCTGTGATTCTAAGGGTAGAATTGAGTTCACAAAGTGGGAGTTGAATTGTGTTTCGATGGGAACTTTAGTGTCAGGGTGGTTGGTTTGGGGGTAGCCTTTTGGGTGGATTTTAGTAGCTGGTTTACATTTTTCCAAAATTTTTGCGGGTTGTGTTGGTATTTAGTTTGTAATGTTGTGTAGTAGGAATTTTTGTCCATCCTAATGCATTTTTTTGCACGGTTGCGCAGTTCTTGGTACTTAGTTAGGCTTTGTGTTTCTTTGCTTTTTTGATAGTAACGCCAGGCAGTGTCTCTGGACTTGAGGATTTGTTTGGTTTCTTTACTGAGCCAGGGGTTTGTAGAGGTTCTAACCTTGATTTTGCGCAATGGAGCGACAGTGTCTAGGTGTTGTAGAAATGTTTTGTTGAAATATGCTACATCCTGGTCAAGTGGGAGGGTTTTTAGGGGGGTCCAGTCACAGTTACACAGTAAAGTGTTGAGGACCTCAGGAGAGAATTGTTTTGTGTTTCTAGTGGATATATAGTTAGTGGTTTTGCATATGCTTGTTCTACTACGTATAAGGTATATTATGTTGTGGTCACTTAAGGTGTCTGGGAGACTGCCTGTGTGAGGGTACAATGTGGGGTTGCTAGTTAGGACCCAGTCAAGGATGGATTCCCTTTTAGATTTTTTATCACACCTAGTTGGAATTTGGACTAGCTGCTGGTAGCCATGGAGATTTATTAGATTACTTGGTGGTTCTGATATACAGGTGAACCAATCTAGGTTGAAGTCCCCCAGAATAAGGCTTTCTTGTGAGTATGTGGAAGAACACAAGGATAAGAAGTCTTCAAGGCTAGCAGGTGTATTACCAGGTGGAATATAGATCACAATTGTGGTGATGACCTTTTTAGGGTGAAGTTGAAGTTGTGAGATAAGTATGTCCCAATTATTGGGAGAGGGCTAGGAGTTTGGTAATTGTTGAACAGTTAAGTTGGACTTGTAGAGTAAGGCAGTTCCACCCCCTTTACAAAGTGGTCTGTCTTGTCTAATAATATTGTAGCCGGTAGGGAAAACTTCTGAGTTAGCTATGTTTTTATTTAGCCAGGTTTCTGTTAAAGCAACTATGTCTGGGGAGTAGTGTGCTATTGTGGCCTGGAGTTCAGGTATTTTATTTTTGATACTTCTAATATTAATATTTAGCATTAAAAGATGGTTGGTTTTGCTGCTGTTGTTGATTTGCCCAGGGATGAAGAAAGTGGGGGTGTTATGTTCTGACATTTGTGTTGGAGCAGTTTGTGTTGGACAGGATGGATTTGGGCGTGGGTTGGGGTGGATATCCCCACTTATGGTGAGCCTGGAGTTAAAATGGTTATACAGATGTTGGAGTTTGGTGAGGAGTGTGAGAAAGTATTGTGTTTTTTTGGAGTAGGAATGAGAGCATATGTGTTTAGTTCTGAATTGGTCCGTTACGTAGTTCTTGAATAAGTGTGTGCAGATTTTATTATAATGTGTGGTGTCTGTGTATGAGAGTGCATAATGCAGTGTTGTGCTACTAAGTTTAGGGTTATTGCTAGAGTGATAACTTGTGGTGCTGTAAAGAATTATGAGAAGACAGACTAGATTTAATTGTGTGATAGTCATGGTTATAAAGTTTATGTTGTTTCTAGGTGGGGGGGTCTGAATAGGAATTATAGGGTTGCACTATATGTGGATGGGGAAGTAGTGTGGGTGATGCAAAAAATGCCTAGTGGGAATGAGAGTGATTGGGAGTATTTTGTGTGGAGCAAGTTGGTGTGGTTTAATGTGATATGACTTGAGGAGCTGTGATTGGTGGAGGTGATGTGAGGGTGAGCTGTGGGTGTGGCTATGATTACTATAAATGTACTATAAATATACTATAAATTAGATTCACTTTATGACCCCAACCTTTTTTCCCATAACAAAAATCTTATTTTCTTAATATGTTTGCCAATATCCTTTTTCCATTAAATATGAAAGGGTTTCCAAAGATGAAATTAGCATTGCTTATATCAAAATGGATTGTGGTTTATGGGCCATGTTAATTGAAGGTATGACGGACATAGAAACTTATGATTATTCGAAAATTGATAAGCCCATTGTACTGTCCATATTTGGTATCCTGAAGATGCATAAAAATACAACTGACCCACCTCTAAGACCAATTGTAGCTGCAAAAGGTTCTAAAACCCAGTCCATATCAATTTATATAGACATACAATTAAAGGATTTATGGACTGGGCATGAGGGCATTGTGAAAGATTCATGGGACTTTTAAAAATGGTAGAAAGGAAATATTATAATAAAAATACATTTTTTGTTTCTATAGACATCATAGATCTTTTTTCTGTTACACCTCACAGCCTGGGTTTAAAACGGTTTGAAGAGGGCTTAGCAGAATGGGGTATGTTTGTCTTTAAAGATTTTAGGGTGCTTTTAGAACTTATGGAAACAGTACTTTGCAATAATTACATTTTCTTTGAGGGGGAATTTTACAAAGAATTAAGTGGGGTAGCTATGGGAGCTAGTTGTGCTCCCATAAGTTCATAGGTTCATAGGTTGTTACTAGGCTATTGGCCCTAGGGCCTATACAAGCCTAGCCATAACCATTCCCTGGCTATTTCTTCCCATAATATTTACTTCCCTGGACCCCTGTCTAGCAGGGTGACTGACGTGATATCCAGGGTGAATTTCCTATCTCCCATCCAATCATCAAGGTTCCTTTGAAGAGGGCCAAAGAGGTGCTCTGCTTGACATGTATGGGAAGTTTATTCCAGAGTCTGGGAAGTCTCTGGGTCAGGAACCTATCCCTCCAGCATGTTTTACTCATTGTGATGACAAGGTTTAGATCTCTGGAGTGTGTGGCTCTGAGGGATTGGGATTTCTTTAAGTGTAGCATGTCCAACAGCTCTGGGTTTGATATGGCCTTGTATGTTAAGCAGAGATCGCCTCTGAGTAGACAATATGCGACAGAGTATAGCTGGAGTTTTTTTTAGATGGTCAGTATAGGGCATCTGCTTTAGGCCTGTGATTCTTTTAGTTAGCTACACCAACCTCATTTTAAATGTATGGGAAATACATTTGTGTTTAATTCCCCCTATGAATAATATTGGAGTCTGTATAAGAGATTTTTAGATGACATATGTATATTTTAGAACAGTAGTAAAGAAAAACGTATGGAATTTTTAGGATATATACAAAAAAAACTGAATTTCTCAACCTGACTTACAATATTGAAAGGTCAAGAGTTAATGTTTTAGATGTGACTATCCATTTACTGGATGAACAACAAAAATTTAAATCTACTATACATAGAAAGGAAACATTTTCCAATTCTTATTTGTATTATACAAGCTCACATCCATACAAACTGAAGAGGAGTATTATAAAAGGTCAATTTATTAGAGCCTCTAGAATGACTTCAGAAGATGAAGCCTTCCTTATAGAATGTAATAAAATGAAGGATATGTTTATAGGATCATAGGATCATAGGATGTTACTAGGCTATTAGCCCTGAGGCCCTTACAAGCCTAGTCAAGAATTTAGCCTATGTTCCAACAAGTCAGCACCCTATGCCACTGTCCAGCAGGGACACAGGTGGAATCTCAGGGGTGTATTTTCTGTTTCTCATCCAGTTATTCAGGTTGCGCTTAAAAAGGGTTAATGAGGTACTCTGCTTGACATGGAGAGAGAGTCTATTCCATAAAAGGGGGAGTCTCTGGGACAAAAATATGTCCAGCCAACAAGTCCTATTGATGTCAAAGACGAGGTTGAGGTCACACACTTGGGTTACTCAAGTGGAGCTTGACTTGTGGATATGCAGCAGTCCCATCAAGGTGGGGTCTGAGATTGCTTTGTATGCCAGAGAGAAGTCACCTCTTATGAGTCTGTAGGAGACTGAGTAGAGGGACAGGGCCTTTAACCTATCTTTGTAGGGTAGATGTTTGAGGCCCTGGATTCTCCTGGTGAGAAACCTCTGTGGTCTGTCCAGCTGCTGCATGTATATTGTCAGGTACATGCTGAAAGGGGCATTGTACAAAATAATGGGTCTTATAAGGGAAGAATACAGGGATGTTATGACCACCTTGTCCCTGGATGAGATACCCTTACTAATGAGGTGGACCATGTAGAAAGCTTTCCATACAATGGAGGCAATTTGGTGGTCAAAGGTCAGTTTGCTATCAGCCTGGGTGCTCCAGTCCCTCATGACTGATTGCATGCTTAGGACCTTATTATCAATGTGATAATTTGTGGGACATCACTCTCCCCAAAGGGGATGACGATACATATTTTGGCATTCAGTTTGAGGCCATGTTTCTGGCACCAGTCATTTGTTTGTGTGAGACCCTCTTGGAGGATATCCACATAACTCGGGAAATTGATGACAGCACTCAGCATGCAGTCATCTGCAAGCTTGGTCAGCCATAGCCCACTGGTTTTGGCCTGCACCTCATAAAAGTATATCTCAAACAGCAGAGGTTCCAAGACCAATCCCTGTGGTATACCACTCATTACGGGTCTCCTGCTTGAGGTGGCTTCCCCTATTTTGACTAGGTGGGTCCTATCAGTGAGCCAGTTTGCTACCCATCTGGTAACATATGGCTTGATGCCTAGTTGTGAGAGTTTATTTATTATACCTAAGTGCGAATAGTATCGAAGACTTTGGTCAGGTCAAGGTTGGCGGTGTGCACCATCTTCCCCTTGTCCATGGCCTTGGTGACTGTCTCAAAGAAGTCAACCAAATTTAACAGGCACGACTTCCTCTTGACAAAACCAAACTGTGTGGGATCAAGTGTCTGGAGGTTGCCAATGTCCTTGTTAATGAGGTCCATGATAATCTGCTCCATGGTCTTGCAGATGGGTCTAAAGTTTTCTGGATTGGTGGAGACTTCACCTTTGTGCAAAGGAATAAAAGTGGCTATCCTTCACTCGGTTGGGATGAAGCTGGTACTCAGGCTTTGGTTGAATAGGGTGCCGAATGGTGCTGCAAGTTCCTCCCTGAGTTCATGTAGATAGATAGATAGAAAATATCCTGTAAAAGTAATTGATCTCAAGTTATTAAGGAAGTGAAAGAGGCAAGAAAGAATAAGTACTATTCTATTTTAGGCAGCAAAGGTAGAGAGGTAGGGGTAAGCTTAATCGTAAGGGAAGAGTTATCCATCACTGATAAAGAAAAAAGGGATTCATTACAAAGGAGTATTTTGTATGAATTTCAAGGGTCTATATTACATTAACGAATACTAACGTAATCGAAAATGTAATAGTCGACCCATAAATGTCGAAGTGCTAAAACGTCGAACATTTAATAAAAAGAAAAAATCTACCCAAACAAACCATTTAAACACTTTAAGCAGGGGGCAAGCCCCCCTACATCCCACACCCCTATTACTTAAATATACCAACTCCGAGATCGCACTACAATACAGACAATGGAAAACTTCCATTTCTGCACTGTACGGAGATCTCCGTTGAAATGTTCGAGGTTTTAGCACTTCAACATTTATGGGTTGACTATTACGTTTTTGATTACGTTAGTTTTTGATAACGTAATGTAGACCCAATTTTAATAAAGAAAGAAATTGTATAAAAATACTATTTGGAAGTACTGGGAACTCTTTCGGAGCTGTATGAACACAGATAATGGATTGAAGGGACCAATACAATTTATTTATAGGACCCCAGTATTAAGAATATATTGGAAAATAGGACAAGAGTTGACCCAGTATATAGGAATGGGAAAACAGATACTTATAAGTATGGCAAATGTAGACAATGTAGCTTCGTTTGCAATTTAAGTAATATTTATATTCCTAGTAAAGACAAGTTTATACAAGCTAAAATGTGTTATAATTGTGACACCAAAGGAGTTATATACTTGGCGTACTGCTTGGTTTGTATGGCCTTCTATGTGGGAAATCAGAAAGACCCCTAAGACGAAGGATATACCAATATACATATATATATATATATATATATATATATATATATATATATATATATATGATGTTAGCAAAAAGAATATAAACAATGCATTATGTAAACATACTATAATTTGCAATGATGCCAGGTTTCAATTTTTTGTATTAGATATGGTACCTTAGGATATTAATGGGGTCTATGGGAAGAAAAGATAGAATATAAGGAAATATATTGGCAGTTGATGTTACAAGCCAATGAACCCCAGGTTTGAATGAAAATATATCTATAGTCCCTGTTTTAAAACTGAGGGCAGCAAGACTATAGTTCATCAGCATTGAGAGTTTTACATGCAGAACCTTTTAAGATTTCAAAGATTTTAACCCTTTTGGTTTTAGTAACGTAGTTCATTTATTTATTGTGTTCCCCACTTCTGGCAATTTTTACTTCTATTTACTGTGGTGGTGGTGCTGCGTTAGCATTGTTACCTCACAGTAAGACGTTGTCCTGTTCGATTCTCAGCTAGAGCGTCTTCTGTGTGAAGACATGCATGAATGGGCGTACCTTCGTTGAAGGTTGTGCGTCAGAGATGGCAACTCGGCACGTAAAAATCTACTGCCAATCATTGGTGGACCGGAGTTCCGCTGTGGTGACCCCTAACCGGGAAAAGCCGAAAGACACAACAACAACATATATATGTTTTTACTCTCATTTGGCTCATCCATTTTGTAGTTGACAATGTGTTTTTTAATATATTTGCTATAATTATTTTTGCATGATTGCTGCTGCTTAGTTTAGTTTGTACCATTCATTACCTGACCATTTTTGGCTTGCTCACTTTGTGGTTCATATTATATATAATGTTTTAATGTAGGTAGAGTTTTAAGTAGGTACAAATAGTTATATGATATGGCCACTAGATGTCAGCATTTGACAAATTAGGAACATATGTTAAACCCACACTGGTACAAATATTTTTTTTCCCACAATAGATTTTTTTTTTATACAATAGATTTTACTTAGGATAAGGAACCATTCTTTGTTCATTGGTGGTTGCATTGTATGTTTTTTGTAATAGTAGCAAGTTTATTTCATAGGAGGTGATATTTCAGCATTTTAATTTTTGATTGCTATAATTTGCAGTCAATTTCATCATTTGGTAGTATATTTTATACAGAAATATACTAATGTCATATTTTTATATGATAAACACATGTATTTTTATAGTGGACAAGGAACCAGTCTCCGCTGAAAGGTGGTTGCACTGTATGATTTTTGTAACATGAGAAAGGAAGTGATATATTTTAAGTACTTTAACTTAATCCTTTAATTAGCTATAATTTGCAGAACATTTGATTAATTGACAAGGATATTTAAGGGGAATCTTTAGTAGCTTTATTGGTCTGAAGAAGTCTCAGTGTTTGAGATGAAAAGTGCGGTGATTCATTAAGCATTTAATGCACTGTATGTATTTGCTGTACCGTTTTTGTGATACATTAAAGTTTTTTACTTTACCATCGGTAGTTGAGTGGTTTTGACACACCTACAGTGTCTATACCTTTTTGCATTTGCAGACCAGTTGAAAAGAGAGTTGGACAAATATTTGTCCCAGCTACTGTTTGCTTACAGAGAAGTACTCCAGGAATCCACAGTTTTTTAATACACTATTTACTATTATTTATACTCTTCTATAATCAGTCATTGTCATTTTCATTTTAACAGTTCGATTCACTTTATGATTCACTTTATGACCCCGACTATTTTTTCCCATAACAAAAATCAGGTCTATCTTATTTACACGAAGAAGCAGAATGTTGACTCACCTTTAGTCGACTCGTATTTGTCGAAGGTGCACATCATAGAAACCGCCAAATCATAAATTTCTTTCTAAGGGAATGAGATCTGTTTGCCGTTCTTTTAAATTTGCCCTTTTCCCGACTCTAGTCCAATCTCATAGTGAGTATATTTAGTTAGGGGGGTGTGGGGGCACAGCCCCCCACATCAGGGGGTGTGGGGGTTGAAGCCCCCCACTTTCATAGTGTTTGTTTTAATGTGGTGTGCATGGTTGGGCTACCAATTTCTTTCCCTTAGAAAGAAATTGATGATTTGGCTATTTGATGTTGTGCAACTCTGACAAATATGGGTCAATTAAAGGTAAGTCGACATTTTGCTTGTTAGACTATATAATATAGAGCCCAAAAATCTAATTTTTGGTATCAGTAGGGGTCCTTTATTAAATACATTGCTTACATTATTCACATGTAATACAATATTTACTATTATTTACACTCTTCTATAATCTGCTGTTTACATTTTCATCTTTACAATTAGATTCACTTTATGCCCCAACCCTTTTTTCCATAACAAAAATCTTATTTTTTTAATATCTCTGCCAATATCCATTTTCTATTAATTTTATCTCAGTCAATCTGATTCCATCTAGTCCAAATTATATAAAGCATTTTTCTATTTTCATTACAAATTCCTTTCTTTTATTTCTATATTAACCCTATTCCATTGACTCTCTTAATGACATCCCTTTGATTTTTTTCGCCTGAGCACAGAGATTAGTTCAGCAGGTCAAACTCCAAAATTCAGATTGTCAAAGGAGAACTGACACGGTTGATAGATTTAATCAGCCAGTCGGAATGTACTTTTACTAAATTCAGGAAGCCAGCCAGTTCTCCGGTTATTGAACCTAATGGCGCCCATTGTGGAATCTACAGAAGTAGTAGCGTTCCACATTTTGATATTCACAACAGTAATACAGCTGGTTTAGATGTTCAGGATATGAGTGGTTCTGCATCCTCTACATTTTCTATTGACTATGAAAGAACAGGAGCCAAACCAAAAGGTAATATACTAAAAAAGACATACGTAGCAACAACTTCAACAGCTGCTTCTAGCAACGAGTTTAAGGGCACTAATGGTAAAAGTAATAATATACAGAATGACTGCACTGCTGGATTTAAAGATATTAGTGCTAAGACTAATAATAATCAAGTTAAAACTGACTTTGAACTTTTATTAGAACAAAATTTTAACTTCGGAGCAGATGAACTCTAACTCCTATAAGCAAAATGAACAGTTTGGTTGCAGCTCTTTGAAAGAGATGATTTATTTGTTGGAAAATACATTTTTTTAAATTAATTAGCTTCAAATTGATAATGCTTATTTATACAAGTGTTTAGAAGCCAAAATAGTACCCCAGGGTTTAAGGCTTAGTACGTTTCCTATGGGTATTGGTTACAATGACCAAATATACACTGAATTTGTGGAGATATTTGATTGATTAGGTTTTGAGATTTGCATAAGATTATTAAATATAATGATTTTAAGTTATGTAGATGAACTGAAGAAGTGGAAAAGTTGAATGCTGATATTAAAAATGATATTTTATTTGAGCAATGAGGAGGACTCTATAATAAACAGTTCAGCATAGTAAATAAAAAGTGTTCTAAAGCATTTAATAGGAAGCTGGGTAAATTTAAGATAGACCTTAAGCAATATGCTGACAAACAAGCTTACCCCCACTAGGTGAAAAAAATCAGTTTGATCAGCGAGATGTAGGTACAACCAACAAGCATATTGATACATAGCATGTATCAAAAAATAAACATTTTTGTCCAACCCAGCCACCGCCAATAGGTATAAAGGTAAATTGCAGATATTACAATTCAGGGCAGGTGATATATCAAATACACAATCCATCATGGCAGGCAACCTGGAAAAAATGTTATCCCTGGTAGCTGAATCCAATGGCATTGTTTATTCATGCAATGGATTTCATATTTTTAATTACACCAATGAAGTATCACCAAGCAACACTTTTTCCTTTTTTCTAAAGGGTTGAAATTTATACCTACTAAGCATTTTGATGTTGTTGAAACATTAACTGAAATTAAACTATTTATTAAGAAGCTTAATTTAGCTCTTCATTTTATAGAAAATGTCACAAAATATAATTTGGTCTCTAGCAACCCCTATGTGTTAAGAAAAGAAGTATTTTTAACCCCCTTTGCATCCAATATTAGCTGTTTTTGAGAATGGCATTATTAATGAGACTTATATGCTCCAAGCAACATCTAACTATAAGAGGAAGCATTTTAACAATTTAAGTAAAGAAGAGTGAGAGTTATTTGTTAAATTAAGAGGTGATCCCTCTATTTGTATTATAAAACCAGATAAGTGAGGAGGGATAGTACTGTTTGATGCCACCAATTATTCAAAAATTATGCTTGATTTGTTACATCACTTTGAGAATTATTCACCTGTATCTATGAACGAAATTAATATTAGTTACTAAATGATTGCTTCACATATTGAGGAATTTTTATTGGACCAAAGAATCTCCCCTGAGACTTACAGAGCATTAAAGGTAAGCAACCCCATAGTAGCTAATGTCTTTGGCATACCCAAAGTTCATAAATGTGTTGAAAGACCACCCTTTAGACCTATTTTTGCTGGACGGGGTACTAAGACTTTTCCTACTGGGTTGATTGTAGACAGGTGGCTTAAACCGGTATATAGTAAAGTAACCCATTAAGTCACTGATTCATGGGATTTCCTAGGGAGATTGAAAGATAAACTTTGGTCGAACAACTTAATATTTTTGACCATCAAAGTTATTGATTTATTTGCTTCTATTCCAAAAGACGAAGGTTTAGAACTTTTTTTAGTTTGGAAAGATGCATTTCCTTTGGTAAAGATAAGGTCAACCTGGTGTGTGAGCTTATGGCAATGGTGTTGGAAAACAATTTCTTATTTTTTGAAGGTGATTATTTTAAAAGCTTAAGGGGTAGCTATGGGCTATGTGCTAAAATGTCTATCCCTTCTTGACTAAATGTAATACCTTGCATTTCTCCCAAAATACCAAGTCCATTACTTTTATCTTTATTAAGAGTCAGTCCTAACGTTCATCCAGTCCTTATTTTTAACTAGTAACACCAAATCATCTGCATATGTAAACATAATTGGAATCATAATTCCCTCTGCTGTCTGATACCTAACTTTCCCTAATGTCAAATTCATCTCCATAACTACTGCTTTCAGAATCAATGTGAATAAAATACTACTGTTTGGCGATCCTTGTTTAATACCACTATTTAACCTTAAAGTTTTACTCATCCATCCATTGAGTATCAATCTTATTTTATTTTCACTGTACACTGATTTCAAAACATTTATCATTTTATTACTTACTTTATATTCTTCTAGAATTTTCCATAATGCTTTATGTTGAATTGTATCAAATGCTTTATTTACATCTCATATCAATATTTTCAATTCCATTTTTCTAGTTATTATGTCATCTACCAATTCTCTTATTAAAAGCAACAATTCTTGACTACCTTTACCTCTAACTCTAAAAATCAATTCAGATAGTAGTTTACTACCTTTGTATGCTATTCTTTTTTCTATTATTTTCATGAAAATGTTATTGTCTATATTATTCAGCACTAAAGCTCTCCAGTTTCTTATATCCTTTTTTATCTCCCATTTTCATAAAAAAATCATTGCCCCTAAGCATATCTTTTCATCATTAATACCTTACTCAAGACATTTACTCATTACGTTTAAAAATATCCTTTCTGCCACCTTTGCATTTTTTGTGCATTAAGTATTCAGTTCCATCTATTCCTGTAGCTGATTCTACATTTACCATCTTAAGTACATTTTCTAATTCTATTATCATAATATCTTTTCCTCCATTCATTTATTGTCTTCTTCAGTAAACCTATTCAGTCACCATCTTTCAATATAATGTTATTTATCAAAAATGTCTCTATTCATAGGTTCATAGGTTGGTACTAGGCTATTGGCCCTAGGGCCTATACAAGCCTAGCCATAGCAATTCCCTGGATATTTCATCTCACAATATTTACTTCCCAGGACCCCCATCTAGCATTCTTTCATTGCAGAGCTTATCTTTTTTAAAGACTTTACTATTAAGATCATGCACATCATATCTGCACACATAGCTTATCCCATCCATCTTAAAACATTCATTTGTATTTATAAATACAACAGCCATAGTTTTTGTGTTATTGTTGATACATTGTCTCCCACTTATATTAGTTCATTCCTTATATGGTACAAGTATACAAGGAATATAATTTAATAAAGTCAGGAAGGTGTATCAAAGAACACGTGCATATTTCTTGTTTTGTGTGCAGTGGGCCTATGACTTAAAAACAGCCCAAAGGTAATCTTTATCCACCACTGGCCAGATGCATTTTCTTTGGATGTGGTGTGGGTTTCAATTATGTTTCAATGGATGTGAGTTTCAAGGGCAGAGAAGTATTAATGCTAAGTCTATTTTCATTGTGAGACAGTATTGCTTTGTTTAGCAGATGTCTATTAGTGTTTGTGCATTGTGCTATAAAATGTAAATATAAAATCCAAATAATCATTGTAGAAGTAAAGCAGTATGCACATTAGTGTTTATGATGAATGAGGCAAATTAGCCAGGTAATGGGACATTGGAATGGCTGTAGGAGGACTCTGGGGTATATTTTGGTTGTCTGTTCTTCAGTTTGTGTTTGAAAGCTGGTATCTCACAATTCCATTGGAGTGGGTGGGGTTATGTAATTGTGTATGTAAATTTTATGCTAAGTGTACAGATTTTACCCTCTATTACACATAAACTATTATACATTCTTCAATTGTTTTCATAATTTCTTCTTGTGTATTAACTATATCACTTCTTCTACTTTCTAGTTTTCTTATCACTCTTGTGTCTTCTTTCACCATTTTACTTAAATATGGAGCTATTTCTTCTTTTTACCTTGCAAAAATATCTTTGTTTAAACAATCTTCCTTTAATTTTTTCTTGATTCATATTATGCAACATCCTTTCTTTTTCTATGAACTTCTCACTATTACTTGTTATATTTTCAAATAATTGATCACTGGCTTCCTTGTGTGCTCCAATATTATGCAATCTTTTTAATTTTCACCATCTTACCCCTCTTTCTTATATTTTTCTTTCAAACTGATCTACCAACTCATCCAATCTTTATAAAATCCTCTCATATCTGCATGGCCATGCTATAATTGTAGTATGATGTCCTATGCCTCTTCATTTAATTCTGACTCAAATCTTTTTATTCCTTTACCTATCTTTATATAATTCCTCTTTTCTTGAATCTGTATCCATATAGCTGAATTATCAGAAAACCCTGTGATTTTACACCCCTGACATAATATGTTTAAATTGTCTGAGACTATAAAATAATCAATTTCAGTTCTTAAAGTACTTGTTTTATACTTCCATTTTTCATTTTTCCATAAGTACATATTATTGTACTTAATCATTTCAAAAATCACTTTAACATCTGCTCCCTCATTTTGTCTATGTCTTAAATCACAATTAAAGTCCTCCAATAAAATTATTTGCATACACTTACATTATCCATTAGTTTTCTAAACATAAGCTTTGCTTCTGTAGTGTATATGCATAGAGTGTGATCAGTCTATAGACTTGCTTCTTCTACTTTGTCTATTACTATTATTCTTCCAATAAGTACTATTGTGTAATCCATAATGTAAATCACTATACCAGAACATTTTACACTGACTAAATTCCAAAGTACTTTACCTTCCCATAATCCATTTAATTGTTTTCTTTCTTCATTTGCCATTATCCTAATATCAGTATATGCTATAATATCCATATCTAATATCATACACCATTCTAATACTGCTATCCTATGATGAATATTCTTCATGCTATTAAGATTGATGGCTAGGATTCTCACTTTAATATATAGATTTTATGTTCATCCTTTTCCATTTTTGTTTCTTTCTTTCTTGAGGTGCATTTCTGAACTTTTATTTTCTATCTTTTACTCTTTTGCCTATAGAACCTCTTTTGTTCCTTACTTTTGTCCATTTGTTATCTTCTTCATCACCAGAATTACTTGTTACCTCTTCCTCATCTTTTTCCTTATCATTTACTACATTCACATTTTCCTCACATCCATTGTTACCTCAACTTCATTCATTTGCTCATTTTGCATTTCCTCTACAGTGTCTAAAATAATTTTCTCTTGGACTAATCTTGTGCCTTGTGTATGTACTTCTAACTCTTTACAATCTATCCAGGATTGGCTAGTCTTTTCACATTTTATGCATTTTTGCTCACATTGTTTTAACTTTGTGTCTCACTTTTTCACATATAAAACATCTTCTTTTGTCAAAATTATTAATCAAATGATCATCCTTACCAAATAAAAAACATGGCTTAGGCTATCTGCAGTATCTGACCATACTCCTGTTTCCTTCAACATTAATTATATTAGGTAAATGCACAATTTTGTCTTCTTGCATTTTCAATATTACATCACATTCTTACCCCCCTGTCCACAGACCGCTATCATCATACATTTCTGTAACATGCAAAACATCTCTGCATATAGTTTTTAAATGTTCTTTCAGGTCATTTCTTTCAACTTCAATTCTGAATTGTACAAATATTTTCTTTTTGGCTTTTCAATTAAAAGCCTGAATTACATATAATTTCCATGGGTTAATGTCTTTTCTTTTATCATACTGTTCAATAAATGTATCCATGTACGGAGCCTTTTCAAAAAATGTCACAATATGTATCCTTATTAACACAAATAAACTATTTTGCCTCTCTAGGTTTTATCCCCAGTGGTGTTATGATGCTAGCCCATATCTCATACCAGTCTAGTTCCTTTTCGGCATTACTGCTTATCCTCACATTAAATTTTATTTTGATTTCTGATTTTTTTCCTTCTCTTCTTTTACCCTCTCTCACTATCTGAGCATACAATTTCTTCTCTTCACCCTTTTGTTGCATATTTTCATTTCCCTAAATTCTCTTGATTATATCTCCCCAAGATGCTGTTTTGTCACTCTCTGGTTCACATTGATCTAGTAATTCTGTGAAGTAAACATCCTGCAACCCTCCCAATTGGAGGGTTGTAATAACACATTCTGTTGCTGAGATATCTGTAGCAAACAGATTTTGCTGAATGATATCTTCAGAGTCTGTCATTGCACTATCCTCTACCCACATTTCATCTTTTCTTGCCTTGTTTACTTTGTTGCTACAATCCTCCTCCTTCCTCACATCCTCCGACTCATACTCCAAAATGTTAGCCTCCAGAGCTGTTCAAATAACAGCACATTCACTATCCTTACTAGCGATCTTGCTTTCCTTCTCATCTATGCTTCCTGCTTCTCCGAGCTGCCTTTGCACATGGAATGGAAGACAGGAAGTACCACACCAAATTGTGTCCCCATATGATCATTCATACAGAGTAGAGGAATTTCCCTTTTGCTCTATCCAAATTTCTCCTAGTGGTATAAGTACCACCTCAAGTCTCTCCTGAAAAGCAAAGGGTAAATAAATAAAAAAGAATAAAGTAGTTACTTCTAATGTTTATAATAATATTGCTATAATGCTATGTTTTAAGGTTGTAAGACTACTTCTATCAGGGTGCAGTTACAGAGCATTTTCAGAATCATGTCAGCCAGTCAGTGAAACCATGGCATCTGTAGAATGTTGCTGCAGACAGGAAAACCAAAAGCTGAGTGAATTGGAGCAGGATAGCTAGGGGTGGGTGACTGGGGAAGTAATATACTTCAGTTTGACCATGAAACGTACAGCAGTCCCCAAATGCCCTCTCATTATTCCCACCCAACTCTTTGACCTCTTTTAGCATTATGCATTTCTTCTTAAATAGTTGCTAGTCCAGCATGCATGGCCAGAATGCACTCTTGTTTCAAAACAAATCAAAAAGTAAATACCAATTAAAACTCATAAGGAAATGAAACTTAAAAGTGGGCCAAATAGTTGCCAAGTAAAAGCAATGGCTACAGCCTTGTCACCTTAACCTATTGGTCTCTTATTTAAATCTTCCAAATGAATGAAACTAATGCAGGGAGAAACCTATTCCTCATTAAAAATGAAGGTAAAACCCCAGGCCTACAGTGACTAAACAGTAGACCTCTCCAGACAAAAGTCTTTATTATATTATCATATCTAAATGTTATTATTTTCTGTGTGTGTGCTTGTGAATATGTAACATATATATTTTTATATCTATCTATATGTCTGTCTATCTATCTATATAAAGAGAGATAGGTCCGCTCCCTCATTGCTGCAGCCCTCTATAAGGTGTTGCAATGAAACATCAGGATATCCTTGTGAGAATGATAAGATGACTTATATAAAACTTGCCATGAGCTGTAGCCAGTAACAATTACAGTAAAACCTTCATCATCACCATACCCTACACTAACTGCCAACAATGAAAAAATTAAAAATACAGCCCACAGAGGAGCAATCAGATTTCATGAAACTACCATAGATAGAGGGACACTCGCATTCAGATTATATTTCTCTCTCTCTCTCTCTCTATCTCTCTTGCTCGGTGTCAGTCTCCTTCAACAAATGTCTGAACTTAACCTGAACCCTGCTCATCTTCATGCAAAGGCTAGTAAAAGAAATACCTCCACACAAACTTGAGATTCATGCTCAAGCTGTATACAACTCAATTTTTTACGTATTTATTCCAACCCTAGTCTCCAGTGATACATCAAGCAAAAATGACAATAAAACAAATGCATCCACAAGGACCCGAGAACCAAATGTATTCATCTTTTTGTAAGCACGGATAAGGGCAAGGCATTAAAAAAAAAAAAAAAAAACAGCAGAGGACATTGTAAAGTGCAAAGCAATTGAAATACATGTACCTTGTTGGGCTGTCTTAATTTTAACCATGCTATATGCTCCAATGTAATGTCAATTATATCTGTCTGCGTCTTTTGTGCACTAAGTGATAAAGCTGGTAGGTCAATAAAACTGAAAAATGTGTCCCTTTTGTTTTATAATTTAAAGCAAACACCACGAATATTGTGAAACAAAAAATCAGCCTCAATTACTTGATCGCTAATGTTTTAAAGCAATAATAATTTTGCTGTACCCTAGGTCATTAATTTGCTACTCTAGTTGTTAAAACCTCTTTCACAGAGTTTAACTTGCAGCCATAAATTTT